>NC_043700.1:89965241-90004673 GCF_006229205.1 Suricata suricatta | reverse complement strand
GAAGAAAAACAATTTTTTATATATTAAACAAACAAACAAACAAAAACAACAACAGAACAAAACAAAACACAAAACAAAACAAAACAACGAAAACAAAAAGAACCAAAAAAAGCAGCAGCTCCCCCTGGTGGATAGGCTTGGATTGATGTGGTAGGTCTTGGAGTCTGTTCTCAGAGGCTCCCCCCCTGCCTGAGGCGAAATGAGCAGCAGGATGCGAAGTGCGCACCTTCACAGACTCAATTGCGGAATCCCCACCCCCAGTCAGGAATGCGATTGCAATGGGAGAAAGGAAATAAACAAAAAGTGAAAAACCGAGTCTCTCTTAGTTTCCGATAGCTTTACTCAAGATGCTGTGCGCTGCTGGAAAGAGCTGGGAGCCTCTACATTCTAAGCGCGCGCTCAGGCCTCCACCCGCCACCGACTCTTTGTTGGGGGTCGCATAGGTGTGTGCCCTATTTTTTCCCTGTGGGCACCCGGGATTCGTGCAGTCTGTGCAGGAGGCGAGGTGTGCCGTGGAAATGCGGTCCATGGTCCCATTCCCAAAACCAAGTTCGAATTGCTCACACCTGGCGCGATCGCGCTCTGGCCACTTCCAGCCGGGGAGCGTGCCTCCCCAGCGCAGCCGCTTCTCACAGCCACAGATGCCTCTGATTCCCCGCCGAGATGGCTTAGGGCTGGAAGCTATTCCTTCTCTTGCACCTCCTCGGTTCGGGATTCCGGCTACCCAGCAGTTATCTATGGAGTGCGTTTCTGTCTCCAAGCACAGCCAAGCGTTCTATACCTCTTCCCCAGAGACAGTTCTATGAGCGTGTTCCGACTCTGTCTCTTCCCTTTGTCTCTCGGGCGATGCGTGCTTGCGCCACGTTGGGCTGGGGATCTTACCTCCCCTGCCAGTCCCAGGCTGGCCCGTTTTCAGATCTCCCCCATTCGCCCCCACTCACTCAGGTATCCTTGAGGTTCTATTCCTTCTGGAGTTCGTATTTTCTCCTTCCACTCTCGCAGATGAGAGTAATATCCTTCTCAGTTCGATAAATGGTGCGTTTACAGAGCTCCCTTCCTCTCTGCCATCTTGAAACTAATTTTTTAAAGTTTTTAAAAAATGTTTATATTTTTGAGAGAGAGAGAGAATGTGAGCAGGGGAGGGATAGAGAGAGGGATTCACAGAATCAGAAGCAAACTCCAGGCTCCGGGTTGTCAGCACAGAGCCTGACACGGGGCTTGAACTCATGAACCATGAGATCATGACCTGAGCTCAAGTCAGACGTTTAGCTAACTGAGCCACCCAGGTGCCCTGAACCTAATTTTTAACCACATGATCATAAGATAATATAATTAGGACTTTAGACTCCTAGAGTGAAAAGAGATCATTATGGTCATTTACTCCAGTTCTTACTTTTTTTTTGGTTTGTTACAAAAAGAGGCTATAGAGGTATAGCTTTCCTGTATTGTAGAGCCGCTTCATAGTTGCAGACTCATGTCTCAAGCAAGAAATCATTATAAATGACTAATTGCTGGAAAGACCATACTTTATAACACTGACTGCACTCATATGACAGGCAAAATGTTCTGTGTTGAAACAGTACTAGTAAATTGAAGTATAATTGGAGTCTTTTTAAAGATACAGTGGGAAGAATTTTCTAAAGCAATATGATTGACTATATTCCTTATGCTGTGCCTTTTATTCTGATGACTTATCCATTCCATAGCTGAAAGCCTGTGTGTCTCTCTCTCTCCTTCACCCATTTTGCCCTTCCTCCATCCCTCTTCCCTCTGGCAAACCATCGGTTTGTTCTCTTTATTTATAGTCTGATTCTATTTTTTTTTTTTGGTTTATTCATTTGGTTTTTTAGATTCTAAAAATGAGTGAAATCATGTGGTACTTTTCTTTCCCAGTCTGACTTATTTCACTTAGCATAGTACCTTTTAAGTCTATCCGTGTTGTCGCAAATGGCAGGATCTCATTACTTTTTATGGCTTCGTGATATTCCATACTGTGTGTGTGTGTGTGTGTGTGTGTGTGTGTGTGTGTGTGTGTACAACATCTTTCTTGTTTACCCATCTATTGATGGACACTTATTGTGGTTTTGGTTTGTATTTTTCTGATGATCTGTGATGTTGAGCATCTTTTTATGTGTCTGTTGGCCACCTGTATGTCTTCTTTGGAAAAATATCTATTTATGTCCTCTGCCCATTTTTTAATTAGATTATTTGTGTCTATGGTGTTAAGTTGTATGAGTTATTTATATATTTTGGGTATTAGCCCCTTATCATATATATCATTTGCAAATATCTTCTTAGTTTAGTAGCTTGCATTTTTTGTTGATCACTTCTTTCATTGTGCAAAAGCTTTTATTTTGATATAGTCCCAATAGTTTACTCTTTGCCTCTGTTTCCCTTGCCTCAGGGAAATGTTGCTATGGCCAGTGTCAGAGAAATTATTGCTTGGTCTCTTCTAGGATTTATATGGTTCCATGTCTTACATTTAGGTCTTTAATCCATTTTGAGTTTATTTTTGTGTATGGAATAATAAAGTGGTCCAGTTTCATTCTTTTACAAGTTGCTGTCCATTTTCCCAGCACCATTTTTTGAAGAAACAGTATATTCTTGCCTCCTTTGTTGAAGATTAATTGACCATATAATCTTGGCTTTATTTTTGGTTTCTTGATTCTATTCTCTTGATCTGTTTGTATATTTTTTAATGTTTATTTATTTATTTTGAGAAAGAGAGAGCACACATGCAGATGAGGGAGGGACCGAGAGAGAGGGAGAGAGAGAATCTTACAAAGGCTTTATGTTCAATGCAGAGCCTGACCTGGGGCTCAACTCAGGACCACGAGATCACAACCTGAACCGATAATCTAGAGTCAGTCCCTTAACTGACTGAGCCACAGAGGCACTGCATGTGTCCCTTTTTGGGCCAGTACCATACCGTTTTGGTTACTACAACTGTGCAGTATATTTTGAAATCTGGAATTGTGATACCCCCAGCTTTGTTTATATTTCTTAAGATTGCTTTTGCTATTTGAGGTCTTTTGTGGTTCCATATAATTTTAGTATTATTTGTTCTAGATCTGTGAAATATGCTGTGGTTATTTTGATAAGGATTGTATTGAAGATTAGATTACTTTGGGTAGTATAGATATTTTAACAATAATAATTATTCCATTCCATGAGAATGGAGTATATTTTCATTTGTTTTGTCATCATTTCTTTCATTAATGTTTTATAGTTTTCAAAGTATAGATCTTTCACCTCCCTGGTTAAGTTTATTTCTAGGTATTTCATGGTTTTTTTGGTGCAATTATAAATGGAATTTTTTCTTACACAAGAATTTTTCTTAAATTTTTAAGAAATATTGTTTTCTGAGTCAAAGCCACAAATTGCATTTTAATTAACCCCTACATAATGATATTTTATGTAGTGATTGTGAATACAATTTACAGAAACTTTTTTCCCCAAGCCTGCTGAGAGGAAAAAGAAGCTATGTTCTCTTCTAAGGGGGAGAATGCTTTTAAGAGACGTAGTTTAATGCCTGTGGACTACATTCTATTTTTTCAGATTAATTTATTTTTTTAATTTCCATACAAGTTAGTTAGCATATAGTGCAACAATGATTTCAGGAGTAGATTCCTTAATGCCCCTTACCCATTAGGACCATCCCCGCTTCCATAACCACTTCAGTAGCCCTCTGTTTGTTCTCTGTATTTTACAGTCTTATGTTTTGTCTCTCTCCCTGTTTTTATATTATTTTTGCTTCCCTTTCCTTATGTTCATCTGTTTTGTATCTTAAAGTCCTCATATGAGTGAAGTCATATAATATTTGTCTTAATCTGACTGACTAATTTCACTTAGCATAATACCCTCTAATTCCATCCACCTAGTTGCAAATGGCAAGATTTCATTCTTTTTGATTGCTGAGTAATACTCCATTGCATATATATACCACATCTTCTTTATCTATTCATCCGTCGATGGACATTTGGGCTCTTTCCATACTTTGGCTATTGTCGATTGTACTTCTATAAACATTGGGGTGCATGTGGCCCTCCAAAACAGCACACCTGTATCCCTTGGATAAATACCTAGTAGTACAATTGCTGGATCATAGGGAAGTTTTATTTTTAATTTTTTGAGGAACCTCCATGCTGTTTTCCAAAGTGGCTGCACCAGTTTGCATTCCCGCCAACAGTGCCAAAGAGATCCTCTTTCTCCTCATCCTTGCCAACATTTGTTATTGCCTGAATTGTTAATGTTAGCCATTCTGACAGGTGTGAGATGGTATCTCATTGTGGTTTTGACTTGTATTTCCCTGAGGATGAGTGATGTTGAGCAGTTTTTCATGTGTCAGTTGGCCATCTGGATGTCTTCTTTGGAGAAGTGTCTATTTGTGTCTTTTGCTCATTTCTTCCCTGGATTATTTGTTTTTTGGAGTTTGATAATTTCTTTATAGATTTTGGATACTGACCCTTTATCTGAAAAGCCATTTGCAAATATCTTCTCCTGTTTCATTGGTTGCGTTTTAGTGTGGCTGATTGTTCCCTTTGCTGTGCAGAAATGCTTTATTTTGATGAGGTCCCAATAGTTCATTTTTGCTTTTGTTTCCCTTGCCACCAGAGACATGTTGACTTCAAAGTTGTTGTGGCTGAGGTCAAAGAGGTTTTGTCTGCTTTCTCCTCAAGGATTTTAATGGCTGCCTCTCTTACATTTAGGTCCTTTATCCATTTTGAGTTTGTTTTTGTGTATGGTGTAAGAAAGTGGTCCAGGTTCATTTTTCTGCATGTTGCTGTCTAGTTTTCCCAGCACCATTTACTGAAGAGACTGTCTTTTTTCCATTGGATACTCTTTCCTGCTTTGTTAAAGATTAGTTGGCCATATGTTTGTGGGTCCAGTTCTGGGTTCTCTATTCTGTTCCGTTTGTGCCAACACCATACTGTCTTGATGATTGCAGCTTTGTAACACATCTTAAAGTCTTGGATTGTGACTCCTCCAGCTTTTGCTTTCTTTTTCAAATTGTTTTGGCCATTCGGGGTCTTTTCTGGTTCCACAAAAACTTTAGGATTGTTTGTTCTAGCTCTGTGAAGAATGCTGGTGTTATTTTGATAGAGATTGCAGACCACATTCTATTTTTAAATTAAACCTACATTTAAATTAAACAATTGTGTGTCCAAAACAATTAGTAACACAGCATAATAATTCCTGTCCTCTCACTGTATTTGGCCTGAATGTTGATGAAAGCACCAACCCCCTTAGTTTCTTTGCCTCCCTCCCCCACAAGCTCTATATGCCTAATAATGTCTCCAAATTTAGCTTCTTTTAAAATAGCTATAGTTATTCTTAGTTTTATAATTTCAAGACCATTTTATTTAATATATATTAAATATCTTTACAACTTCATTTAAGGAATTACATTCTTTTAAGGGGGAAAATGTTTTTAATTTGGTAAGACAAATTAGACCATTAGGGGGAAATGTCATAAAGGTATGGAGAGAAATGGGCACACCAATTTTGGTACAGAGGTCTAAGGTAAACCCACATGTGATCCTCTGAATGTCAGAATAAAGTCATTTCATTCAATTACATGAGTATCACACCAACTCTTATGTACCTGTCAGTAACTCGGAAGCATTTTGCTGGGGACAGAACCACTTTTTGTGAAGTCCCGCATCCATTTGTCCCCACCATGTCTGTGAGTTTTCAGAACAAAGAGTGAGTAAAGGTGACCTCTGTGCACTAATAGAATAGGAAAATTACTGGCAATGCAGGATGTTAATTAAAATCATTTCCCTGCTTGTTGAACTTATAGCTGGCTATTATCACTTCTCCCTGTAGATGGCGGTGGCACTCTTTCATTCTGTGACTAGCCTGCTTTTTTTTTTTCTTTTTTTTTCTTTTTTTAATCTGTTCTCTCTCACTCTCCTGGATAGTTGTTCTCAGCTCTGCTGGGTGATGATTTAAACAACACTTTGATGCAGTAGGATGTTGGTGTTCACAAATCAGGTCTATCCTTTTCTTTTTTCTAAAAAGATAATATACTGCTTTTTCAAAGTCAATTAACACTTAGGGCAAATGAAATGGGGAAAGCAAAAGGTCACTTTCTAAAGGGTTGCCTTGAAACCTTTTGGTATTTTTCAGGTTTCATCCAGGAATTACAAATCATTGGAAAAAGAAAGGAAATAATAATTAGTTCGTTTTATTTCTTAATAACACCCAATAAGACATCTTAGATGGCTTTTCGGCTTTATTTCCTATAGTGATGACTGTCATATGCTCAGAGTGTTGGCTAATAATTTCTATGTGTCTTACAGTAACCAAGGTAATTGGGATGCTTTTGAGACAATTTATACATTGGAAGAAGGGTGATGGAAAGAATCAGTAACATTTCTGAATTGTAATGTGGTCAAGTTATGTGTTGTAAAAGAAAATTGTCCAAATTGTGATATGGCATTACAATGGGCATTACAGTCAGAATGGCAAAAATTACAGGACTCTGTTTTATAGTACAGTCATCATCAAGTCCTACTCCAAAACAATGCTACGTGAACTTAGCTCAAGAGTTATTTAAAAAAAAAAAAGACTGCAAAAACATGGATGTTGTCTGTGTTCTGACCACAAATGCACTTTGAAATCTTTCCTTGAATGTTAAGATAGTTCCCAAATGAGCATCTCAGAATATAACAGCTCAAAGTTTTAATAACTTACTTGAATTTCGTTTCGAAAGCAGGTCTGGACACCCCCAAACAATAAGCCCATATTTAAAAATAACCTAAACACATTGCAAATGAAATTAACAAATTGACTTCTAAGTTGACTTCTGGCAACATGCCAGGTTGGACAGGAGGTCCAGAGCTGTGCTCTGCTCCCCATTTCTCAGATCGCTCCTCACAGTTACAGCTGCAGTCAAAGTTCTTCTCTGTCATTTTATTTTAATATAGAAAGGCCTTCACTTGGTTTAATAACCTTTTCCTTCTTGAATAAGGAGTTTCTGTTTGCAATCACATGAATAGAAAAAGACCTGCTCCAGAAACTCTGGGAGATTATTTCACGCCTCGCTACAAAAATAAGGTTGGTTTTGAAAGACCAGAAGGGATGGAATCACTATATAATGAGCAAATCCTTGTGAAGTAAATTATTGCTCGGGCTTTTTGAACCGATCTTTAAAAAAAAGCAAATAATAATAATAATAATGATTAGAATCCTACAATACTGTTGCCTAGTGGGAGACAACACCAGCTTTGCTGGAAATGCCCCTGGGTACCTTCATTTTGCTCTCCTCCCACGTCATAGCCTGAAATTTAATTTTAAACGCTGGAAAAAGGGCTGCCTTCACTGATGGGCACTGTCTCCTTGCTTTAATTCTGTGTACATCTGCACCTCCACAGGGACAAACGCGACAATGATCCTTTTCCCTTGGATGGGTCGGAATAAAGTTTGAGGCTTCAGGTAAATTATAAGCTGGCAGAAGGGTTGATCCAAACCATGCAGTGTCATCTTTAGAAATGTTTCTCCTGGGGTATGGGCTCCGCCTGAACTTCCATGGTCAACACCAGCAATCAGATAGTTGAGATTAATTGAGGAGTGAAGGCGAGATGAGTGCATTCCTGTAGTCACAGGTCAGAGTTTCTCTTTCTAGTTCTAATATTCCCTTTGGAATCTTCCACTTCACTAAGCCTGTGTCTTTAACCTTCTTCACTACTTCTCACATCTATTAGGACCAACTTGAGCCCATGCTTGAAACTTTAATGATGACAAATATCTTCTTTTGCATTCGGCGGAAGATTTTAGCTGCATTTTGGGAGAGAAGTTTAAATTCAGAACTGATCACAGCAGTTTTAGGAAGGTGTCCAGGAGGAGGAAAGTGGTTGGGGAGGAATGATTTCTCTACCATCTTCAGACTCTCTTGGCCAGGGAAGTGGTAGTTGATCTAAGGGCAGCCTCTTACTGTGCTCTTCACCTATTCCTGGTCTGACCGCTCTCCCCCTCTCTCTGCTGTCACAAAGAACTTCTGTGTCTGTCTTCCCTTCATCTCCTACATCAGCACATTCAGTACATGTGACACAAGATTGTCACCAGAATCAGCCTGGGCCTCCCCTTGTCAAAAGGACCATCAGTACCTGACCCCTCTCTTCCCAAGCGACTCGGTCTCTGGCAGGTGTTACAAGCTAAAATTGAGTTTTGTGGCAGCTGCTCCTAGAACCTCCGAGACAGTGTGGTGCTCCTGGCACAAGGGGGCAAAGAGGAGGCTGCCCATCATGGTCCTCCACCAGCACCGGCTCCTCCCTCTGCTTGCAGAGAGAAGCTGTTTTATCTTACATGAAAACATAGTTTTTTGTTTCTTGTTTATCCAGTGTTCACCATTTAAAACTAATACATCTTCGTTAAGGGGTAAACTTATAAAGCATTACTCCTACTTGTATTTTTCTCTAGGTGCCAACACACCTCAGCAAGCTTTCAGACAGCAGTCACCTAGCAACAATTTTTTTCATACAGTAAATGATTGCAAACTCTCACATTTTCCTCCATGAGAGCTATAGATTTCACCTTCTCTCTCCCTCTTACAGTTCAGGGAAAGAGCAACCAAGAAAGAAAAAGTATATTCAGTTTGTTCATTATAAAATATCAATTTTAAACTATTGCTTTTGAATGTGTATATGTTTTCTGTTAATCATTTGCCAATCCTTTTGTGACTTATTTAAGTGGCCAGGTATTAGTTGGGATTAGGTTCCAGTGCAAGTGACAGAAATAGCAAAATATTGTGAGTTTAGCCAGATAGAAATGGAGATGCAGGCAGTCCTGGCCTGTATGGCAGTGCCAGGTCATTGGGAGTCCAGGCTCATCATTTCTGATTCACCTGCCAACCTCTACTTCAGACTAAGGTCTGATGTGGCTGGTGGAGAACCAGTCATTATAGCCTCATTTCAGATATTAGGAAGAAGAAAACCAAAATAAAAGGGCATATTCTCTAATTTTAAGGTTACTTCCCAGGAGTTTCAAAGATTGTTTTTGCTTAGATTTCTTTGGCCAAAACTTAGTCATGTCACGTGTAATTTCCAAGTAGTCTTTATTTTGTGCCTTCATGTGATCAACTAATACTCAGGGGTTCTATCACTGAGGAAAAGGGGAAGATGGATATTGAAGAACACTTAATGATCTCTGCTACAGGTCAAATATTAAAATTTAGATAGGGGTTCCGGGGTGGTTCAGTCAGTTGAGTATCTGACTCTTGATTTTGTCTCAGGTCATGCGCGCCCAGGGTTGTGAGATCCAGCCCTGTGTCTGGCTCTGTGCTGTGTGTACAGCCTGCTTAAGATTCTCTCTCTCTTCTCCCTGGGCCCCTCTGATTCTCTCTCTCTCTCATACATACATACATACATACATAAAATTTAGATAAACTGCAGAATTCATATTTAATCACTAGCTCTTTTGTTCTTCCAGGAGGAGAAATACTTTCTTCTTTTCTCATGAGGGGAATAGATGACAGGGATAAAGATATAAACACAATCTAAGTTGCAATTGTTAACAGGTTTTGAAAACATCCTAGCAGATTACACAGAAACTTAAACAATATTGAAACAATATTGCACTGATAACAATACTGGAAGTTGATTATACTATTGTTATCTTAAGAAGGTCTACCTTAGTGTCTATCCAAGGGTATTTTCATTGAATACGTTACTAAAAGAGTTCCTTATGAGCTGTGTGTCACAACAGAGAGACAAAGCTAGACAGTACCAATCATCAAAAGAAAACTTATTGAAATTGAGGAATGTGTTCTGAAAAGTATCCAGGTTTATGAAAATACTGGACACTTTTCATATTACACTTAGGTTTAAAGATAGTAAGGATTTAAAGCTCATCAATGAAATGTAGCATGGCATTTAGGTCTTTATAAGCCACCTGTTTCCTGAATCAAAATGACCACCCTGTCATTAGTAGAATGCTTTCCATTGGTTAGAGCTACACAATTATAACACGTACGAGTATGTGGATGCCTGTTTCTCACCCCAGAGGTACTTATTTGCTGCTGGTCTGGAGTGGGTCCAGACAGTGTTATTTTCAAGTGTTCTCCAGGTAATTCTGGCACTCAGCTAGCCTTCAGGACTAGTAAATAAAATGTCTTCAAATAAAATGTCAGACTCCTATGAATCCCTGACATAATCTCTTAGGGAGCACCATCAAACTGAATATTAATGCCTTGAATAACTTTCTCATATTTGAAAGGTATTTTAGTTCATACACTAAATAATTTATCATTTCATATTTCTATTTTTGAAGATTCAGTAGTAGTTAAAAGCAAAGACTTAGAGTCACATCTGTATGTGTCCAAAAGTCAGTTTTACCAATTGATAGCTCTGTGATTGGGACCAGTCATGTAAACTTTATGCGGCTTCTTTTCCTTAACTGAAAATGGGCTTTCCTTGCCTGAAACATGGTTTATTTGATGATTAGATAAATGATTTAAGTAAAATAAACTGCCTAACGTAATACAGGACTTTTAAAATAATTTTTTATTATTCCATAATTATGTTTTATAGTGCATCCTTATGATTGAAAGGACAGATATCAGTAGTATACTTTGGTAATTAAATAATTATAGGTAGTTTAAATACTTTACTCTGGATAATTTGATTAATCATACTTGTTGAGTCTCTCTACTGTGGAAATCCTGGATGCTCTAGACTCTAGGAGAATATAAAATGCATGTGTACTACCCAGTGTGGCTATGCAGGCAGGCATGGGTATAGAAGGGATAAAGTAGACATATATGCAACATCTTTGTGGCAGAGATTGCATATTGACCACCAACACTATTTATTCCATGTTCTATTTTTGAATATAATAGAAGACTTCTAAATTTTCCTTGCAGTTACTATAGTCAGATGACTTAGTTTTTGCAATTGGAACTTGAGTTGAAATGACATGTGTCATTTCTGGGTCTCAACCTTAATTTATTTGGTATACTTTACCATTCCCATTTGATGGAACCTGTACATGACTGAGTCTCAGCACTGGCCAGGCAGAAAATAATGTCCTAAGTAATGGCAGAGCAACAAAATATCAGAAGTCTGTATCCTGATTGGCAATCCTAATGTGAGCTGGTCTAGGTGCTTGTACAAGGGAAAAATGAGTGTGTGTGTGCGTGCGTGTGCGTGCGTGTGCGTGTGTGCGCGTGCGTGCGTATGTGTGTGCGTGTGTGCGTGTGTGTGTGCGGCGTGCGTGCGTGTGCGTGTGTGTGTGTGCGCGTGCGTGTGCGCGTTGTTGTATTTCCTTGATAGGAGTGCATACCCATCGCCCTAACAGATGTCATTTACTGTGAACCAGGCGAGTTGCAGATTCTACAATGCTTCTGCAGAACAGTGGTTTTCAAAGTGAGGTTCCCATTGTAGCGAGATCAGAAGCAGTGGCACCCATAAATTTGTTAGAAATGCAAAGCTCAGGCCTCACTGCAGAACTTCTAAATCAGAAACTTTGGGGTGGGGATCAATAGTCAGTGTTTTAATACAGTTTAATACAGTTTTCAGGCTATTCTGAAACAAACTAAGATTTGAGAACCACTGCTATGTGGAGAGAGGAGGTTAGGACAGGATAGGATATGACAGGCTAGAGGTGCTTTAAGATAACAGACATTGGAAATGGAATGCTGGGGTCTGAGTCCTGGCTGTACCACTTACTCTGTGGGTGACCTTGGGCAAGGCAGCCTCTCTGTTTCTTAGTTTATTTATCTGGTAAATGGGGATAATAATTGTACTATAATTTTAAGATTTTTTGAGGGTTAAATGAGTCAATATGCATAATGCATTTAGAATAGTGCCTGGCATGTAATGAATATTGGCTATAATTATTATAAAGCAAGGAAATTGAAGAGTGGAGAATTGATCTCTATGAACAAAGGTGTAGAGTTAGGTCGTAGAAACTGAAAAACAATGGATCTAAGATTTATTAAATAGCTTAATACATTTTTATTCTTTTGCTTCAATGCTTTGAGAACATAACTCAAAAAGTTCCTTTTTTATGGAGCTTCTCCTGATACCAACGTGAATCTTTGTCCCTATTGTATTCCCAATTCTCCAAAGTTGCATAGAGTAAATTTGATTTTTCTTCTACATCAACAGTCATTCTTTTGGAATGATAGTGGCAGTGATTATCCCAGGGGAATAAGTTTGTTCATAATAATAATAGTCCAGCCTCATTTAAAAAACCGCTTCAACATAATATCTATAACTTCTGACTCTACTAGCTATTCCCCACCCTCAGTCAGGTTTATCATTGCTTCCTTTCCTCCAGATCTCAAAGCCTGACTGCATCATCCAAGTGTGTCCCAAAGCCTGAGCCTTAGGAGTGTCTAAGCTAGAGATTCTCTAAGCAGTGAGGTTCTGGGGAGGAAAGGCTATGTTTCCTTTAATATCTTTGAAGAGTACTTGACAGAGTCATTATCCTGTAGGGACCACCTTGCATAAATCTTTATGTCCTCGCTTTGCCCTCTTATAGACAGCTATCATGACAAAGCCAGGGTCCCAGTGTGGAATCATTTCCTTTCAATTTACCATGGGTTCATATTGCACAGCACAATTATAACCATACTATAAGCAAGTCATACGGTACTATAACAATAATCAGTTAAAGGTCTTATTTAACTCCCAGGCAATAGCACAAGTCATCTTGTCTCCTCCTTCATAGCACATCCAAGTCTTAGTTGGTTTTCTTCTATTTCGTGTCACTCCCCACCCGAAATAATAATAATAATAAAAATAAAAAATGAAGCCTCTTTCCTTGACTTTTATGTCCTTCCTTCAGCTGCCATTTCCTTAAAGAGCAGAATTTCTCCAAAGAGTTTTTTGTAATGCTATCTCTACTCTCATTCTTTCTGATATGTATATATACATATATATATATGTTGTGTATATATATAACCATATTTATTAAATATTAGCTCTATGCAAGACATTATGCTAGATGCTGGGGGAAGTAAAAAAGGAAGGACACAGATCAGATACTAAAGGCTTTAAACATTGCTTTACTGACCCCTAATTCTGACCTAGACTCTACTGTCTTGAAATGATCTAATATCTACAATTCCAGCCAATTTCTAGTCAATTTCAAAATGTGATTCTTAATTATTTCCACATTCATCAGAAGATACACCAGTTGGTCAGAGCTACAAAGCATGAAGGCATTTAACTGCTTATCTGTCTGATTTTAATGTTCTGTAAAAGCTACTTTTTATAAGAAAATCTGGGCTTTTCTATCAGGTGACATTCGACATTAATGCATATACTTCTTCAGAAGTAATCAAAGAACTGCAGTTTTCTACCAAAGTACCTGATTGCATTTTAAGCTTTATTTTTCCATGGCATGAAACCACCTGAGAGCACTTCTATATTCCATCCCATGCTATATACAGTAAACAGTAAGCTCAGGCCTACAAGCACAGTAAACTGATTACAGAAGAGAAATTCCAAGCTTTGGAATGAAGCACAGTTTATTATTGCTGCTGGGGGGACACAGATTTCAACACTAAGATGACCTTGCCAGTTTATTTTAGACTAAAACATCAGCCAATGTACACAGAAGAGACCACTGGATTTTTATTTCATAAGCAAAATTTAGTCAAATATTAGAATTTTTGTTCTGTTCTGATATTGCTTTTAGAAACAGGAGATACTATTTTCCTATGAGACTCATGCTTTTTCTTATTAGAAGCTCAACATCTGTTCCTCTGCGGCTGAAAGAGAATGTGGCTAATGGATAAAAAAAAAAAAAAAAAAGAAAAAAGGAAACTCACCAACAACTTCAAATCTCAGCAATTAGAATGTAGGCCTCTGTGATTTAGCATCCTTAGAAAATATATTCTGAAGTAGGGTAAAAGAAAAGAGAGATTTAGGTTGACTATCAGAAAAAATCCAGAAGAGCTACATGTATTTGAAAGAAAGAAGTCTCCTGACAAGAGGACACACTTGGAATGAGGTAAAACCAAGCCTAGAAAAATATACTGAAGAAGTACTCTTGACCAGTAGAAAAATGCAAATTATGACCCCAAAGTTATTTTCCCATTATTAACATGAAGATTTCCAGGTGATTTTTAGATCTCTAAAATCTATCTAGTTTGAGATGCATGTAACTTGTTTGAGAAAAATTTGGGTACTTACTGGAAACATCCACTGTTGCTCTGGAGTTGTTGCAGTGGTTGTTTTGCTATTCAGAACTATACCCACTTAAAAAAAATCAAATGTATTTTTAATCTCTTTTTCTTTCTCTGTCCCTAAGTGTACTTGAACCATGATGAATATAATGAATTGCTATTTGTAATACAAAATGTGGAATGAAAACAAATGTTTGTCTCTGTGGAGAAGAAATTTCTTTTAACCTGATAGGTTATGGCTTCCTCCTAGAAATGAGCTATCATTACAAAGGATGAGAAAAGTATCAATTAATTTTCTAACTACATGCAGGCATACATGCAGGCACTGAGCAGACAGATTTACACAGTTACAGCTAATCTGCCCTTTTGGCAAGTGTAGGTAACTGAAAGCTTATCCATTTTTTTCCAAAGAGAGAGAAATTTAGGTGAAATTCACTGATGTTTGGTAGGAAGGCCAGTTGCCTATGTGCTCATTTGTTCTGATTTATGACTTTGAAGAATAACAGTGCAAGTTCCTGAGTTTGGTTAATGTAGGCTTTGTTTTCCAATTAATTTAGGATTCTAGACACTGTAATTCTGTATTAATAACTCAGTGTTACAGATCAAAATAAGTGTCTCCTCCTGAACCCTAGCTTGCAAAATGGAAAATGCAGAGGATTATGACTTCTTTGTACATTCTCAGCCAGACTTGAGGGTCCTTAAAACATTGCCTATGGTAATCAGTCTTAGGTTTACCAGCTCTGGTTACTATTGCTTGTAGCTCAGTTCCTTCCAGAATGCGAGTAATCATCCAGGGATTTTATGCTCAGTTTGGTCTCTGCTTCTTATAAGACTTCCTTTACTGCCTATTAAAATTCTTCCCCCCCCTCCATGGTCCATTCCAAAAGCTACCTTAAACATAAACCCTATCCTGATGCTAACTACTGTAAGCCTTCTAGTCTACTTTGTCTCTCTGTCCCTGCCATTGTTTTAGAGCCACCTTATTGCCATTATTGTAGTCTGCCTTTTATATTTACTTGAGTCTTACCTCTCTCTCTAACAGATTATATTTGAGGTAGTGACTGGGTCTTATTCATATTTCCTGTGGCCCCTAGTGCAGTGACCTATGCATTGACTGTGTGTCTGACATTAAACACATCCTCAAATAATGAATACAGGCTTTACTTCAGACCCTGGGTGGGCACAATGAAATACTAAAAACTATTACTGTTAAAAATGATCAAACTTCTGTATCCCTTGGATAAATCTGTAGCAGTGCTATTGCTGGGTCATAGGGGAGTTCTACTGATAGTTTTTTGAGGAACCTTCCACACTGTTTTCCAGAGCGACTGCACCAGTTTACATTCCCACCATATGGCCATTTGTAGCAAAGTGAATGGACCTCGAGGGTGTCATGCTTAGCAAAATAAGCCAGGCAGAGAAGGACAGAAACCATATGTTTGCACTCACAGGTCTAACAGGAGAACAGGAGAAACCTAACGGAGGACCATGGGGAGGGGAAGGAGGAAAGAGAGTTGGGGAGAGAGAGGGACGCAAAGCCCGAGAGACTGTTGAATATTGAAAACAAACTGAGGGTTGAAGGGGAAAGGGGAGGGGTAAGGGAGGTGGTGGTGATGTTGGAGGGCACTTGTGGGGAAGAGCACTGGGTGTTATATGGAAACCAATTTGTCAATAAACTATTAAAAATGATCAAACTCATGAGAAGTATAAGACATATGAAAAGACAACTATTTTATGACAAATAATTCAAGAGAAGTCAAGTGAAAAATAATGAACACCATAAATATTCACAAAATGAAAAGGATTATTGTGTGTGTGGCAGGGTAGGGGTGGAGTAGGCAGTAAATGCCAAAAAAAAAAAAATTCAAGGAGAAAATTCTAGCTAGAACATGAAGAATGTTAGGGACAAAGATAGGAACTGATAGAGGTCCCAGAATTCCATAGCAAAGATTAAAAGAGGAAAAGATCAAGTTTGATGACAAAGTATATTCAAAGTTCTTATGGGCTTGGGGTAAGCTTATAAATTGCCCTCAATGCCAGTCAGAAATCACTGCAAAAGAATGTAACAGGAAAATTCATCTGGTAGTTATATAAGATGTTTTCAAGGGAGATGAGGCTTGTCACATTAATATATTACTCATAAGGTGCTATCCCCCTTCATACATACAAGGTATTTCTCCATGTAAAAGTTAATATTATTTTTACATTTGTACAGTACACATGTTCACAAAGGATTCATTGCTTTATAAGAGGGTTAAACATGAAATTATTTTGAGAAAAGAAAGCACTCTGGTGGGTGTAAAATTATTTTTCTTCAACTTTTACAAACTCTTTCAGAAACAACTAGAGTGTAATGCAGGACACATCTGTGTGCTATGTTAGCATGCCAACATATTTCTGGTTTATAAGGAAGAGGATCCTGAACAAAAGCTCTTGCACTATTTCATTTAGATTTTAAGTCTTCCTCTGAGTCCTAACCTTCAAAGATCTCAAAAGTGAATATTCTAAGCTGCCTAGAAGTAGACAAGACAAAGTAGAGAAACTCAAGAACTCATAGATTTCTTTTTCTTGAAGAAATGCTGCACTGACTTCTTAACTTCCTTGAGATACATGAGATTCACAAGGCCCACTCAGCCATCTGTTTTGCTTGATTTCAGACCATTTCCATCTTTTTCAGGGACACAGGGAAATAATGTATGTGCATATTATGCATGTGTGTGCATGAGCAAGCATACACACACATGCCCAGTTTATATTGTGTTCCTCCATATCGAGTGTGCTTTTCTTGGGGTTTTATGTAACCAGTTATTTAGCAGTAATATTTACTTTAAAGTTATAGTCATTTTTTAAAACACAGAAACTTTTTAAAACCTTATTTTTTCTCCTAACAGAAAAAAAACAGCTTGCGTGATTATAGCAAATTTTCAAAGCCAGTGTTACCAAGTTTCTTTTTCAGGGTAGAAGGATTACTTAGTTTTTATTTTTATATAGTATTCAGAAGCTCTTGGTGTGTGCTATTGAGTTTTTGTTAGGAATTATGGGCTTTATGGGGCATCTGGGTGGCTCAGTTGGTGAAGTGTCTGACTCTTGGTTTTGGCTCAGGTCATGACCCCACAGTTGGTGAGGCAGAGACACACCGTGAGCTTTGTGCTGACAGCATGGAGTCCGCTTGGGATTCTCCCTCTCCTCCCCCACACGTGCATGCACATGTGTGTGCTTGTTCTCTCTTTCTCTCTCAAAATAGATAAATGAACTTTAAAAATGAATTATCGGACTTATGTCCAAATGTGTATTAAGAGAGTGTTATGGTTCGAATTATGTTCCCTCAAAACATTTGTTGAACTCCTAACATCTAGTACTCAGAAATATGACCTCATTTGGAAATACAGTTGTTGTCCATGTGTAATCAAGTTAAGCTGTGGTCACTATGGTGCTCTATTCGAAGAGGAGAAGAGACACAGAGACATACAGGAAGAAGAAGGCCATGTGAAGACAGAGAGAGTGCCATGTTAAATCGAAGGCAGAGATTGGAGTGATGGTGTCTATGAGCTGAGGAAAGCTAAGGATTGCCAGTAAATGTCAGAAGAACATGTTCTTCCCTAGATTCTTCAGAGAAATGATGGCTTTGCCAATACCTCAATTTTGGACTTCTAGCCTCCAGAACTATGAGAGAATGAATTTGTGTTGTGTTAAGCCATTGCAGTTTGTAGTAATGGCCACCCTAGGAACCTAATACAGAGAGCGCTTACAGTTCAGCTCTGAACGTAAATGAATCTAAGAATGTCACAGTGGACGGTGTTTTCCCTCATAACAGTTGAGAAGAGCACAAGTAACCTGTCCTGTCAGGGACCACACATGCCACCGATTTTTTTGGAATGGTCTAAAGAGGAATTGTCAAACAAAATAACAATAATAGTTAACACCAAGCAGTGTTAGGTCCTATAGGCAGGTGCCAGGTCCTATTCCAAGCACTTTATATGCATCATCTGGCTTAATCCTACAAACACCTAGGTGATGTAGACACTTTTATTATTGCCTATACAGATGAGGAAATTGAAGTGAAGGGAGATATAAATGAGTTGCCCAAAGAACAGAGCTGGAAGAGCTGTGGTTTGATCAGACAGCTTAGCCCCCTCCAAGTGCTCACTTCCTTTTTAGTCTTTCCAGAATTCCAGGGCATCATGCTTTTTTTGGAGGAGTGGAATTAAAAAGAAGGAAATTAGTGTTCGGAAAGCCCCTCTATAAGTGAAGGATATACTCTGATATGATATCCAATTTTATTACTTAATTCTCATAACAACTCTTGAAGGAACTTATTATTTGTATAGCTTACAGATAAAGAAGCATGTCCTATAACTTGTAAGTGATGCCAGGATTTGCCAGAACATAAATAATGGCCTTTGTTCAGTCCCTACTCTCTGTAGGGTCCTTATATATGTTGTCTTTGATCTTTACATGTCGTACAAGGTAGTTGTTTTGGGGAGTCATGAGAATGAGAAGTGAACAGAAAATCTTGAATAGGTTTCAGCTAGTGGAAGGCAGGCCAACTTGATTGCTGTGTTATATTGTATGAGAGAGGAACACCTGTTCACGGGATGAGGAAGATATAGATTAATCCATTACATGGAACTTGTTTTGATTAAGAGAGAGGAGGTGAAAACAGTGAGGAAATAAAAAGCATTGACTTAATTAGGGTCATGCTGTCTTCATACATGGGTGGGAAGCTGGCTGAAAGCAGAGAAAATACACCATTGGAAAGGAGACATGACATATGAGGTTGAGGTATATGGCTGTGGGGAAGATAGTTCTTATCAACACATCTGGAACTGAGTGTTTGATCTTGAGGTAGAAATCACTGGCTTTTTAAAATGGCTTCATATGTGCTGGCCAGATTGTCCACGGTTTGAGCCAGGTTGAAGCTGCCTGTGCCCAACTTCCATGATGTCCAGCCAGTATTCCTCACTCTAAGATTTCCTAAGAGTCTGTGAGTCAAACTGGTTTCTGCCTATGTTTAAATTACCATAGGACCTCTGGGCGTATGGGTGTGGAGAGAGGTTCCTGGTTTTACTGACCAGTAAAACTCCCGAGTTTCTGTTGAGAATGCGAAACTTCGAGGTCTGGTATCTTGCTTGAGCTTGGATTTGAAGTTAGGTCTATTGACTATTATATATATCAGAGTATACAACAAATTCTTTTGCTTATATAGTTATTTCCCTCTATTGCTTGTATAGTTTTTATTTCATCAGCTTCTTTTGTTATCCAAACTTTATGTGAAGCTGTTCTAGCAAGCTTGACCATTGGATATTGGCCAGTCTATATTTAAGAATTACTTTTGATGCCACTCATCTGTAAATGATTACAGAACTTTTCTAAACATTCTCTAGTCTTTGACTTTCCTTCCTTCACAGAATATTGTCAGGTCCAAAAATTATTAAAATATCAGATAGCAAAAACCTGTAGTGGCCAATAGTAATTGTCTCTGACTTCTGTGCCTATGAGACTCAGGTTTGGGATGTTTTATGTATTTTTAAAAAGTATTTATTTATTTATTTGTTTTGAGAGAGAGAGGGTGAGAGAGAAGAAGAGAGAGGGACAGAGAGAATCCCAAGTAGACTCTGTGCTGTTAGTGTGGAGCCCAGTGTGGGGCTAGATCTCACAAATCATGAGATCATGACCTGAGCCAAAATCAAGAGTCAGATGCTTAACCAACTGAGCCACCCAGGTGCCCTTGGGATGTTCTGAAATGTGCAGATGTTCATGTTTCACTGTGGTAAGATGCTATTAAACTGAGAACTGAGAAGATAGGTTCTGTATGTATATGTAATTTTTAATTATAAAAAATTAAATTTACATGTACATGATATTTCCCCATCTCCTGCAAACAATAACAACAAACAAATGAAACACACCCAGTACCAAAAGGCATGACATTAAAATCAGAAGTCCACATCTCACCATCAAATTCATTTCTAGGCCTCAGGAGCAACTTCTTCAGGAGGGACTTTGTTCCTTTTATGACTAGCTCTGTAATGCTGCATAATGGCTCTTTGGGTGAATCTGGGTGACTCTGACTCACACCAAAAGCTGCCATACACTGATTAAAGAATGAGGACCAACTCGAGCTGATATTCAAGGTACTTTGAAATCTTATTCTTTAACTACATCGTTCTCTGGGTCTGATATTCCAGGAACAGGCATTTTCAGGATCCTGGTGAAAAGTGTTCTCTCAGCCTGGTATGTCCTAACCTCCAGTCCCTAGCTATTGTTGTTATCCTTCATATACTCACTTCAAAAGCATCCTCCATGTAAGTGTCATCTAATCTATTTTTTATTGGGGTTTTTTGCCCCTCATTTTTCTTAATGCATCCAGAGTACTGATTTTATTCTACTGAGAACTATTCAATGACATTTCATGCTATGCTCATTTAACCACCAGAACTGACCTACAGACCTGCAGAAGGGAGAAAGAGAAAGAGCAAGAGATGGTGAGTAGAAATCTGTTATTTCTGCAATTAGAGTCAGTTCTCCTGGTTATGATGCTGATCATTGTGAAGTTTTTAAAGTAAAGTTAGACTCTACTCCATTTTTACAGTACTTGCTTACTTTAGACCTCTACCCCCTAAAAAGATGCTAGTCTCAGTCAGTTAGTTTTTTGTATGTGTCAGCACAACCTTATTTTATCCTTTGACAACTTGTATATATTATACTACAATGTTTTCTAACCACAGCATTCCTCTTTTTCTTGTTACTTTGTAAAGGAAGCAGCTACTATGTATATCTGAGTGGTTAAAGTTCCAGGCTCTAGAGGCATCTGGGTGGCTCAGCTGGTTAAGCCTCCAACTTCAGTCTAGGTCATGATCTTGCTATTCTGGTGTTCAAGCCCTGAGTCAGACTGTGTTGACAAGCTAGAGCCTGGAGCCTGTTTCAGATTCTGTGTCTCCTTTCTCTGCCCCTCCCCTACTCATGCTCTGTCTCTATCTCTCAAATATAAATAAATATTAAAAAAAATTAAAGTTCTAGGCTCTAGACTTAGTCTGCTTGGGTTTGAATTTCAGCTGTTGGATAGAATAATGCACATTCTAGTTTGTTCAGGACAGCCCCCTTTTATACCTCCTGTCCTAGCATCCTATCCAGAGAGTGCCCCCTTTAATTCTCAAAAATGTTCTGGTTTAGGTGATAAACTATATAATCACTTTACCTTGGAGTGACTTACTTGGTCTCTTTAAGCCTCAGATTTTTGCCTGTGAAATGTTGAAAGTGATAATATCTACCTAAAGGTTTGTTTCTGAAGCATGATGAATAGAATTTTGTATACAGTAAACTTTCAATAAGTATTAGCTATATCTATTGTTTTCTTTTCATGTGGAATGTGTGTCTAAGTAACACAGTGTAGAACTTTTCATCATTATTCAGGGCCGTGGCTTATTCATATAATTTCCCTTCCTCAAACTATTTATTTTCAATTCTCAGAATACTGTTGTGATACACAAATTTTGTTAGAACCAGACATTTTGTTGCCTCATATCAAAAGTTGTCATTATATTTACATATGTATATATAGAAACAACATACATGTATCTATCAATAAATAAACACACATACAAACGTTACATTTATAGGGTTTTGATGTGAATGCCTCCTTAGATAGGGTGTCTTTGTGCATGACAGAGCATGTGTAACTTAATATGGTGGTCTGGAATACTCAAGAAATCTGAAGAATAGGGATAACAAGAAATAATCTTTTATACTTTTATGAGCTCAACTTTTAAATGTTTTTTTTAAAAGCTCAAGGGATTAAACAAATCAGAAGTCTAAACTACTTATACCTAATAATATACCTAATAACTTCTGATTAAACAAATCAGATGTCTAAACTACTATACCTAATAACATAGTTTTGGGGTTTAATAGGATTGGGGTGGAAAGCACATCTTAGGGACACCCTATAAGTAATATAAGACAGAGAGAAGGGCAGTGAGTAATTAGACCACAGACTTGTTAGCATAAAATTTCATATGAAATATATAGATTTCTAAGTTACTTATTAGGCCTCAGTAAGTGGTTGAGAATCTGAGCTGTAAGAAATGAAACTCGCTGAAATAAATAACTACCAAGATCAGAACAAACGGTCTTTGCTTTATAAACCTTGCTGTATGTGCCTTTAGAGTTGAGGCAGAAGCCATCGAGAATGCAGTCTCATTCCTAAGCCTCTGAGAAGCATGTCATTACTCTTTCCACTTTGAGAGAGGAGACTGTCAATCAAGCAAGCTTATTTTGCAGGTCCTGGAGGGGAGGAATAACACATTAAGTTTTACTCTCTCTTATTCTTGGTAACACTTTATCTCAAGTGCCCATTAACCAGCACACTCCATAACTCGGGCTGAATTATGATGAAAGCATCTCATGGGAGTCCAAGGCATCTGCATCAACCAGCCGCTGCGTTAGTTTACAGGAGTGAGTCTCTGATCACCACCTCCCAACATAGGAAAAGAGTCTCTGTCCAGGAGCTACACAGAGCCTATCCTAAGGAAGGATCAAAGGAAACGCCTTTGTTCTCTGGTTTTCTCAAACCACCTGTACTACCTTAAGAAGTCAGTGGGCTTCATTTCTTCTTTTTATAATGACATATGTGACACTTCATCCGAAGATTCAAATCTTAATTTTTTTAGTTCCTTTTTTCATGTCATGATAAAAAATTCTGTGGAATATATAGTGTCAGCTTCCTTTCAGATTCATCATTTCAATATTTTCATCTGCTACAACTGTTTAATTAGTAGAGGCTCCTTTTGGTAGGCTCCTTTTGTATAACTTTAATGAAACTGAAGAGCATGAAATGTGGTTTCCCTGCTTTTAAGTGAAGCTACTTTTATAGAAATAAGATGAGAAATGGAGAAATTGTTGAAGTCACAGTGCATGAAATTAAGGAAGCCCAAACTGTATTGCCAATAGTGCTTTTTTTTTTTCCTTTTTCTTCTCTTAAGTTGATGTTTTGAGGACCAAGGTTGTGGTTGCTAACAAACAGGGCTGATGCTGTTTTCTCTTCTATTTTTTTTCAAGTTCATAGACTTCTGACAGACATGCCTTTAAGGATTCAATTTGTTGTTGTAGGAAAAACTATTTACGATAGAGGACTATTTTCAAATATCACAAAAGCAAATTAATGATGGCATCTAGTTATGAGATAAAACCTGAAGTTGTGCTGGATTTCATGTAAAGCAGGATTCAATGTGTAGAATTGAAACAGAATAATTACAGAAAATTTCACTCAACTTGCACTATAATCATAATGCGTGTACATAGAAAACCCTGCCAAACCAATAAGGTATTATTTACATGGATATTTTAGTCATCATCAGATTTTTTACCACACTGTTCTGTCTCCACAGATACAAAGGGAAGAGATGAAGCAACACTTTTCTGATACATTAATCAATGTAACAATCACTTTGGAAATTCAAATACTAAATTCAGGGATCAGCATTACCTCACTATACAATCTAGACTAATTTGGTAGTAGGCAATATTTGGGGGGGCAGATTTTAGAAACAGTTTTAAGTGCCAGTTTTATATTACGAAGATACTGAGATTTTCCTGCTGACCCAGAATAGCTGATTAGTATTCTTTGAACAAAGAGACATTAATTGTCCTCAAATTTAAAGCAAGAACCTCCAAGAACTAGCAACCTTTGGGGGCCAGAAAACCCCATTAGATTATTAGCCTATGAACTCCTACCTTTACTCCAGCACTCTCTCATTCTTATTCCAGACTGTATAAAGGAAAATCTAGGAAGGAAAGAAAACAATAGAACCTCATGGGTTCAAGTTTAAGTGCTACAAAATTTCCTTCTTCTCCTTTTGTGATAGCTGGGTATTTGTCAGTTTTTACTCCATTATCTTGTAATGTGGGGGAGTCAGGAGTTGAGGGGATTAGGAGGTATGACCAGACATAGTTTCCTCTTTCATAGAACTGAGAAATGAAGAGAATCTCCAGGGTCTCCTGGTAAACTCTGAAAAACAACCCCTCAATCAGGACTTGGACTTCTGACATTAATTGGACATAGATGGTCATTCAGGGCTAGCAAGGAAAGTATAATCAATAAACGAGGAGGAAGTTACAGTTGGTCAAAAGAACTTGGCACCTCCTTTGCATCTTATCCCTCACTTACTTCAGTTCCAAACAAATCAAAACCACAGTGAGATATTACCTTATATCTGCAGGGATAGTTATAATAAAAAAAGACTAGGAGTAACAAATGTTGGCGAGGATGTGGAGAAAAGGGAACACTCATGCACTGTTGGTGGGAATGTAAACTGGTACAACCACTGTGGAAAACGGTGTGTAGGTTCCTCAAAAAGTTAAAAATAGAAATACCATATGATCTAATAATTCCACTACTGAGTTTTTACACCAAGAAAACAAAACACTAATTTGAAATGATATATGCACCCCTATGTTTACTGAAGCATTATTTATAATAGCCAAGATATGGAAGCAACCTGTGTCCAGTGATAGATGAATGGATAAAGAAGATGTGGTATGTCAACACACACACACACACACACACATACACACACGAATGTTATGCAGCCAAGAAAAGGTGAGATCTTGCCATTTGTGACAATATGGATGGACCTAGAGGGTATTATGCTAAGTGAAATAAGTCAGACTGAGAAACACAAATATCATATAATTTCACTCTAGATGTGGAATCTAGAAAATAAAGCAAATGAATAAACAAACAAAAAACAGAATCAGCTCTATAAAAATGGAGAACAAACTGATGGTTGCCAGAGGGATGGGGATTGGAGGAAGGGCAGTATGAGTGAAGGGGAGTGGGAGATATGGCCTTCCAATTATTGGATGGATAAGACACCAGAATGAAAGGCAACATGGTAGAGAATACAGTCAGTGATATTGTAATAGCATTGTATGCTGCCAGATGGTAGACACGCTTGTGATGAATATAACATAATGTATAAACTTGTTGAATCACTATGTTGTACACCTGAAATTAATGTAACTCAAATGTCAACTATACTCAAAAAATATGAAAAATAGTGCAAAACTAACTAAGGAGTGTTATAGTTCATTGTATTTCTAGAATGATTATTTTTCTATTTTAGCACTGGGTAATAGACTATCCTCCTATCCCTCTGTCTCAGGCTGGGTTTTTTGAGAAGCAGGCTCTGTGGTGGAGATTTGCATGTCAGAGGCTGACTGGAGAGAGCTTTTGGACTGACCTTACAAGGGAGTGAAGGGAGCAGGAATGGGTTTAGGGGGAGGTCAAACTGTGATGCAGTCATCACAAAAGTACTGTAATGGCTCTGTAGAGTTGTCCTGAATTGGGGCTGAGCCTTTATCATCTTTATCATTGTCTGCATAGACCAGTCTTGCAGGAAGGATGCCGTCATCCTGAGTCACTGAGAGCTGGCTCTCCAACATCATTGATTCAGTCCTGGGGGCGGGGAGGGGGTGTTTTCTGGGTGATGCAGCCACCACACTGACCTCTATATATGTAAAGAAGCACTTGTTGTGATGAGCACTGGGTGATATATGGAATTGTTGAATATTGTTCACCTGAAACTAATATAACAGTATATGTTAACTAAATGGAATGAAAATAAAATCTTCAAAATAAAAAAACAAAAATATAAAAAGAAGTACTTCTGAAACTTTAAAATTTTTTCAGCTATATTGGCCTCACCATAATAAATACTTGCAGGTTTCAACTCAGTGAAATTAAATCACCCAGAGTGAGAAAGTCATTTATATTCTATGATATCCCAACAGCCTCTTCTTATTTGGCAGTCCCAGGCTCTGAACCAACAACAACATCTGCTGGCAATTTATTCTCTATTATCTTCTGCCTACTACTTAACCTACTGGATCAAACAATTCCATGTTCACTGTTCCCTATCCACCTGTAAGTTGGAGTATTCACTTGTAAAAATATAAATGTGGCTTTAGAAAAATTTTTCAGCCCTGTTTGGATTTCTCTAAAAAGATTTCAAATATATAAATAATCATTTCCTCTAATCGGTTGCTGTCTTTGGCCATTTTATAATTTATTTCCTTATGCTTTCGGCCTGATTGACTTTCTGAAGGCTTAGGAAGGGCAAACAGCACAAAAGGACTGATGAAACAAAGTGGAGAGGTGATGAGTGATGGCGCATGCCGTTGAGGTTTTGCTTCTCTGGAACCAGCAGAGATTACTGACCTCAGAGGCTTATGTGTTTTTCTCACACATTCATCAGAGATTTGTGTCTTCTATCTGGGACTCTTTCTTCTCTTGTCCGCTGTGGAATTGAATGTAGGAATACAGCACCTCTCAGGGCATCTAGGTGGTTCTGTCAGTTGAGTGTCCAACTCTTGGTTTCTGCTCGGGCCATGATCTCATGATCTCACAGTTTGTGGGTTTGAGCCCCATATCTGGCTTTGTGCTGACACTTTGGACCCTGCTTGGGATTCTTTCTCTTCCTCTCTCTCTGGCCCTCTCCCACTTTCTCTCTGTCTCTCTCTCAAAAATAAATAAATAAGCCTAAAAATTAAAAAAAAAAATATGGCATCTCTTATGCTTCTCTCTAATTGAGGAAAAGATTGTGTGCTTGCAATGTAGGAGTTGCACAATAAATACATATTGTTTTGTTGGTTGCAATTGTATTACTCTAACAACAAAAGAAAGCAGACAGGGCACATGAAATAAAACACAAGAAGACAATAAGGTATTTTCACCCTTAATAATAATAGTTATCCATAGTCCTCACTGAGGTGTAAAATAGGTCTCAGTTTGATTTTTCATCCATCTAATTTCTTAGTTTGTTTTCATGAATTGGTGGTTTCCTTTATTTTTGGAGAAAACTTCCTAGAATCATCCTACCGTAGACAAGAAGACCCCATAGTTCCCAAGAAGGGACAGAAATGTGAATGATATGTTAGTTATAACAAAGACTAAGCTGTTGGAGCAAAAGGAATCAGAAATAAATGGCTTGAGTAAGATAGAGTTGACTTTTAGATAATACTTCAGCCAGTGCAGTCCAGGGTGAAGTCCTCAAGGAGCCCATATTTTTTGTGTCATGTTCTACCATATTCACCATCCTCTAAGTCACTGTCCTAAGTGGCAAGGCCATAGCTAAGATGTGGGATGCCAACGTGGCTCTGTTCTAATTTATAGGAAAGAGAAAAATCCAGAACAAGAGATTTCCTTTTAAAAAAGAGATTGTGGAGTTTCAAAAATGTAAACATTTCTTCTGCTCCTATTCCATGGATGCTGGAAAATGTCATTTCTAGCTGGATGACCATGAAGGTATGTGAGGGTAGATTTTTGAGGGACAGCTAGCAATATGCCACTCTAACCCCCTAAATTTCTATGTGTGTGTGTATATATACATATGTGTATGTATGTATATGTGTGTACATATATATATATATATTTATTTATTTATTTATTTATTTAACATCTTCCTGTGTCTCAAGAGAGACAGTTTAAAGCCCCATCCATTACTGCCTCAGGTCAAACTTTAGGAAGTCTGGCTGATGATGGATAGTTTTATTTAGTAGGTCCAGATGAAATTCTTTGTGATCTAGTGATTATAACCAATGGACAAATTATCAGCCAAAAAATAATAACTGCAATTCAAAATCCCATTCATAAAACAGAAACATTGGAAATACAACAGCCCCTAGTTATTACAAAGACTTCCTGTCTGACCAGAAAGAGAGTGGAGTATGGTCTGTAGTTAGCCCATCTGCTCATTCTTTTTCTGCTTTCTGAAAGAGTTCCCTCATCCATTTCCCTGGTGGACCCTGGATTCATCCTTTGTAAGAGTCTCACTTATGTGGTTTTCTCTATCTGAAGTGGGTGTTGAAAGATAAAGTTTTTGCAGTCTGCTCTGGCTGAACCAGGCCAGAAGCCTCTCATACTTGGGTGTTCTTTGGTAATACAATTTCCTAAAAAACAAGCCTTCAACCTATTTTCTTTCAGCCATTAATAATGACAGATAACCTTGAATACATTTTTTTCTAGATGTAGTCCTCATGGCTGCTGATTCTCTTTTATTTATGGTATCACTGCCCAGTCCATCCCCCAGTTTCCTCAGTTAGGCTTGGCTTGGAAGACAACACTCTTTAACTGATTTCTATATTGGATGCACCTTATGCCAAGACATCTTCATGGGACATATTTGAGAGAGGCTCCAGGTAATAGACTTCTGTTCTGTTCTTCTCTGGTTAGAACCAATCCAGTTTGTGTCTCCAGTGCTCTGGGTCTCCTATTTCTGGTTTCTTAAGTACAGATACAGATTTCAGTCTGCGAGCAGGCAGAGTGTCTCACTTAGCACATGTGTAGCTCTTTCCATGTCTGCTTTCAAACTGGCAAATTCTTGCCTGAGGTTATCTCTTTCGTAGGTATCTTATTAAAAGTGGCAAGAACAACTAATCTCTAAATTTCTGGTTGTTTCCCATCACTTCCTCTGGAACCTACAGGCCCCTTGGGCATGCAGTCTGCTTTCTGAGTTAACACAGGTCAAAGTTTTGCTAAAGCTTTAAGTTACCAGACTTAACACAGGGTATAGAAGACCAGCAGGCAATACCTGGTTTTTTGCTGCCTACCACTCAATTTCTAAACCAGCTTAGAAGAATTTTTTAGGTTTTGTTACTTAGTGTCCTGTTTCCAGGTGCTAATTTCTTTGTTTTTAAATTTTTAAAATGATTATCTTTGACAGTGAGAGACAGAGACAGAAAGAGAGTGTGAGCAGGGGAGGAGAAGAGAGAGAGGGAGACACAGAAGCTGAAGCAGGTTCCATGCTCCAAGCTGTCAGCACAGAGCCCAATGTGGGGCTCGAACTCACAAACTGTGAGATCATGACCTGAGCCAAAGTCAGACCCTTAACCGGCTGAGCCACTCAGGTGCCCTCCGGTTCTAATTTCTGTATCAAGCTAAGCCAAAATAAAGGTTATTTTGGTACAACTGAGATTCCAAAATATGACTTGTATAGAAAGAATTAGTCTGGCTGGTCCAGGCTCTTAGGATGATCCTGATACTCAACATCACTGATATCTCTGGATTTCTTCTATTTTTGTTCTTCCACCAACCTATACAAATGCCTCTTTTTATGGAGGAGGAGAATGCATTTGGAGGAATGAATTAATAGTTTGCCAAACTGATAAGCAAGTAGGCCGCAAACCTTCCAAGGTTAATCAATATCTTACAAATCACCACACTGTGCCATCCATTTCAATGTCCTCCTATTTCACAAAAGTGAGAATCTAAACCAATGTTCCATAAATGCCTTTCTACTGAAATCATGAAATTGTCCATCCACTGTTTCTCAGTTACAAGTAGTCCAGCCCTCCGCAGGGCATTTTGGGTGATGTTCGGGTGGTTGAAATGTCTGGGGGTGGCCATTAGCACTCAACACCCAAAAGGCCTGAATTATGGGTGAGGGTCACGGCCTTAAGATTCAGCACTGCCCCACCCAAAATGTGTGAAAAGCTAAATTTCCTAATCCACAGTCCTCA
This sequence comes from Suricata suricatta, assembly GCF_006229205.1. Classification (NCBI taxonomy): domain Eukaryota; kingdom Metazoa; phylum Chordata; class Mammalia; order Carnivora; family Herpestidae; genus Suricata; species Suricata suricatta. The sequence continues at coordinate 89,975,020 of NC_043700.1, read as the reverse complement.
GTTTCAGGTCATTAGTGTCAGAACTGAGCAGAATGTAGGTTTTCTGAGGATCTGTTAGGCTCACTTTCTAAAATCCAATCCCTGAAGAATAGTCTTTAGGGAAATTACAACTTATTTTTTTTTAAATGTGCTCTTGGTTTCCACCTGTTCTACAGCAGCAGCAACTTACCTGCATCATTCTGTCTTTTCTTGCCATAGTTGGAGAGAGAAAAATGTTAAAAATAGAATGACAGTTGTAGGAGAAGGAAATAAAAATCTAAATACAGTATCTCTATATGCATATATAAATAGGAATATAAACAGACAAATATAACTATGACTATAAAGCAGTAAGACTTTATTTTGGTATGAAATTTGTGGAATCAATCTCACTGCTTTATATTCAGGCTTGTATATATGAAGGTGCTGTGCTTTCCCTACTTAAATAAAGAAGATTCCAGAGTGGATGTGGAGGCCTCGGGGTGGGAGTGACTGAACCCATGAGCACCAGGCCAAAGTCTGTGGACTAAGTGTGAGGACAGAGGCTTGGTGTTTAGGAGGCTGGGACCATGAAGCGACAGGAAGGGGAAGAAGCAAGAGAGAAACCTCAAGTCAGGAAGGTGACAAGGGCTCACGCAGAAGGGAACCAGCAGCAGCCTTGTTATGTAGGCAGGTGTCAGGGAAATGAGCCAGGAAGAGAAGGTCTCAACACGAAATGACACAACACAGGCCAGCTGTACCTTATAGGTTTCCTGCCACAAACCGCATGATCAGCAAGAGCAAAATAAAGTAGAAACACAACAGAGAAAGATCAACAACAATAATAAATACCGTAAGAGGATTCCCAGAGAAAACCACCATGTTGCCTGGAAGGAAAAATGAAATAAGGAGTTGTAAGTATGGTATGTTGATTGGAGGCACTAAAATTAGATATAAGAGCAAATTGTGACATTTTATCTTTGCATGTTGAGTATGCAAAAGAGCACATTGTGACTGCAGGTTTCACAATGGCTCTGAGGAGGGACAATATGCCGTTTAGCTTAGGATTTTTGTGTCCTTCCTTTTCATGTGTTGTTTAAACAGTGAAAAAAAAATCTGTTAAATGTAGAGATGACAGGCTTTGGAGAAGAAAATGTAAAACTAAATACATCAGGTATATATGCACAAATAGGAATAAAAACACAGAAATAGGGCAGAAGACATAATAAGAAGACGGTGCCACTGACAGCATCCTTTTCTGTAGGTCCCTGAGCTGTTTATTTTATTTGGATATTGCTGAGAGGGCTGAGAATGTGTGAACTTGTTTTAAGAGTCTGAGACTGTCAGGTTCTGGAGCTCCTCTGAATTCTCCAAAATGTTCTGATTTTAAATAGTTTAATACATGTTTTTTTTAAAAATGTAAGTGACTTATTATTTGCTTCCTTAAAATTTGTCCCATCTTTTCTGCTGTATAGTTGCCACAAACGAGCATTTTCCAGTCTGGTACCTGGGAAGGTTACCTGAAGGAACTTTTCTTATCTATTGCATTTCTCAAAACCCAAGCACAACCAGACTTCTGTCGTTTCTCTGTGAATGGCCCTCTTTCTTTCCCACGCACATAGAATTTTACTTCAAAAGAAAATAGCTTCAGTTTAACAACTTACTTAGTGGGTGTGTTTGAAAGATGAGCTGGCTAGCCACTCACCAGCCCACACACCAAACTTCTTGATTTGCTATTCTGTAATCCAGAATTCAAGAGTTTGGAAGGGAAGGAAGTGGGAGGTCTGTAAAGCAAGACCATTCTTTTTCCTTCCCCCAACCCCCTTGCTGAAACTTCTTGCTGCCATGCACTGCAGAGCCTTGGGTGACTCAGGACAGTGAGGGTGGCCACAGCGTCACTGAAATCATGTTCATCTTATTCTTGAGGCTTCTGTGCCACAATTGCCTAGGTCATCCAGATATTTCTTTGCCTTCCTCTGGCTGGATTCCAGCCTTCACTGTGGCAAGTGATCTCCCTGACTGCTGATAAAGAAGCAAAGGAGGGGACCTTGGAAAGTTAGAGCTTTTAAGTGAACTTAGGGGCCATCTGTTTCCCCTCCTCTTTTGCAGACTGAGAAAAGAAATCTTAGGAAACACTAGCTAGGAAGCTAAGAAGGTCAGAGTTAGTTCTGGAACTCAGGTCTCCTCCTGGGCTATTTCCAATAGGCCATGCGTATTTCCTTGTGGTTGGCAGAAGACTGCACAATTGTATCCAAGTATTTGCTCTATAAATAGACACTTCTCAGGGTGCTTTATTCTTTATGTTCTATATAATAACATTGTTGCTAGCAGCAATTTCCTTCCACCGCACAGTTAGCAAACAGAAGAACGAAAAATCCCTATCCCCTCCTTTTCTTTTCCTTTATGTTTTGTGACTTTCTCCAAGAAAGACCTGGATAGAATCTAAAAAAAGGAGGGATATTTGAATCCCTCTTCTTAGCCTTGTGTAAATTGTGTGTTTTGGAAAAAAAAATCCTGTTCCAATTTCCCGAAAATACAATGGATACCTCTGCCACCACGGGAAATCTCTGTTTTCTTCAAATCAGCATCCTCTCAGATTTAATCTTAAAGTGCCAAATATTGTTTGACTATCTTAGCTAATAACTTAAGTAGTTACATGCCACTGTAAATAGAGTCACAGAAACTGTTTCTCACAGATTGCTGTGTCCCTTTCTCTTTGGGACTGTCTCAGCTAAAACACTTTCAGGTGTGGTTTTCTTGATGGGTGCTGAGGCTTGTGACTGCCATTTGGTGTCAAGAACATCTGCCTTGATATCTTCTAGATAATAAGTACCTGAAAAGCACATGTTAGGCATTTGTGGGAATCTTAGAGGTCTGGGTATGCAGCCATAAGGTAAGGTACTCTTTATCTGTCCATTTATGTGTGCCTTTATTATTCAGTAGATACTTAGTGAGCTCCGGCTGTGAGCTGGGTGCTGGGGGTATGTCTGAATGAGACACAATCCCTGCTCTCCATGAGCAGAGTCTAGTTGAGATAGATAAAAATGTGAATTATTATATGACCTGGTATGAGAATCACTCTGAAAAATGCATACTGCACGAATCATAGAGGAAGCACAAAGGGATTGCATTTCACTTGCTCTATGAAGGCAGAGAAATCTGGGCTTGAGTGGGTGTTTAAGGACAGATAGGCATAGGTCAAGTAGTTAGGCAAGGAAACAAGCCCCAGACAGAGGACAGAGGGTATATAGGGGCACAGAGGAGTGAGAAGACATGTCCTCTTGGGAAACTGCAATAGTTTGGCGTGGCCATGAGGGACTACATAAGAGATAAGACTAGAAGAGAGGTGGAGGCCCAGATCTCAGCCACACTTGGATTTTGTACTTTCCTGTGAATTTAGTGGAAACTCTTAAAGCCTAATGTAATCAGATGTATGGATTAGAAAGCTGACCTAGGCAATAGGGTGGGTTTGCAGTGAGACTGAAGACAGAGAGGTGGTTAAGAATCAGCTGTAGAGGTTTACGCAGAAATGCTGGTGGCTTGAAGCAAGGCTGTGAAAGTTGGGGGTTTACAGAGGGGTCCCAGAGCTACTGCAGTGTTATAGTTGGCAGCACTTAGTAACTGCTGGAGAAAGCTGCAGACTGCACTGTCATTCAGCAACTGAATCGCTACTTACTAGGATAGGAAGTGTGGTTATCTGATGGGGGTGTGGTTGGGGTTGAGGAACAAAGAGTGAAATGTTTGTGGTGCATGTAAGAGGATCTACCTATGAGCCAGGTGGGGCACACGGGTCTGTAATTCAGCAGAGAGATTAGCCCAGAGATAGAAACTCGCTGGTCATTGGCAAATGTTTGGTAGCTGAAGATCTGCACAGGAAAAGATAAAAAGGATAGAAACAAAATAAAATATTGGGAAGGAATCAGGCTTCCTGGATCCAAATCCTGGTACTACCACTTATGGGTTGTGTAACCCTGGACAAGTTACTTCATCTCTCAAAAACCTTAGTTCCCTTTTCTTTAAAATAGGAATAATCATAGTAACCTCCTCTTGTGTCATGTGAAGTCCTTAGTCACATGGTAAATGCCAATCAATATTGGCTACAACTATAGATGCTATTTATTTTTATTTTCTAATGTTTATTTTTGAGAGAGAGAGAGAGAGAGAGAAAGAGAGAGAATCTGAAGCAGCCTCCAGGCTCTGAACTGTTAGCACAGAGCTTGATGTGGGGTTCAAACTCATGAACTGCAAGATCAAAAGTTGGACACTTAACTGACTGAGCCACCCAGGCACTCCAATTATAATTTTTTTAATGCTTATTTATTTTTGTGACAAAGAGAGAGAGAGAGAGCATGAGCAGGGGAGGGGACAGAGAGAGAGAGAGAGACAGAAAGAGAGAGAGAGAGAGAGAGAGAGAGAGAGAGAGAGAGAGAACGAGAACCTGAAGGAGGCACCAGGCTCTGAGCTGTCAGCACAGAGCCTGACGTGAGACTCGAACTCATGGACTGTGAGATCATGACCTGAGCTCATGTTGGATGCTTAATCAACTGAGCCACCGAGGTGCACCTGGGCACCCCCAACTATAGATGTTATTAAATTGAGAATCTAAGGTGGGAACTGAAAAGAGGATTGCAGATGAAGGATATTTAACACTTCAGAGAAAAACAGAGTGTGAGGAATAGGTGTAGAGCTGGGGACAAGCCATGAAGAACTGAGGGAGAGAGCTTATTTCAGCAGTGGCCAGCAGTGTCAAATATTACCATGAGCTCGAGGAACAAACGGAGATGAGATGATAGAGACTATAGTATAGAATATTGTTTTATAAGTTTGGTTATAAAAATAAAGAGAATCTTAGTATCTAGAGGAGGTCTTGAAGAAGAGAGAGAGCTTTTGTAAAGTCGGGAGGAAACTGAAATTTTCATAAATTGAAATCAAAGAAATATATGCAGGATAAGGAGACCCAGATTAAAATTCAATGTTGATCTCCCCTCCTATGCCAGATAAAGTTGAGGTAAGTCCTGAAGTCCAAGGTCAAGAAGAAAAGAGGAAGAGAACTAACTTTTGCTGATTTCCAGGCATTGTGTAAAGTGCTTTCTATTCAATCATTTAATCAGTCTTCATGGAGACTGGGCTAGAGAGTTGCCCATTAATATCTATTTTCTTTCCAAAGAAATTAAGACTTACAGAGAATAGATAATTCACACAAGGTCACAAAAATGTTGGGATCTGACCATGCTGTGTTGCTTTAAAAGCTTGTGTTCATCTCCTGAGCTATTTAGTGGTTTCATTTACATGACAGATTTGGGGTGAGTCCATATTTATTATGATGGATGGTTGTAATAGGTAGTGTCAGCACCTGGCCACACACCCCTGGATCCCTTCACTATTTTCCCACAACACTGACTCCCATCGCTTTCTTTCTCTTCAGTCAGCCCCTACACCTCTTTATGGGAAGTCTGTCCTTATGCAGAGAATGGGGAATTCCTGGAAAATGAGTTCTCCACTGCCACTCCATATTCTTTGCCCTTGAGCAATGATTGACAGGTGTGCCCCGTGGTGTAATACCCAGCATCTGGTCCCTGATATAAAAACTCTGAGGTTTTTCTATGCCACCAGGTTTTCTCCCAGAAATTCAGCTAGTTACCCTTTCTGGCATTTTATTTGATATCACACCTTTACTTTACCTTTGTAAGCTTTCTATTGTTGTTGTAAAAATCAAATTTTAGTGGCTGAAAATAAACCAAAAGCCTATAATTATAGAGTTCTGCAGAAGAGCTGTCTGGGTCTTTCTAGGCTCCCAGGCATTGGTAGGATTGTGTTCCTTTTTGTGGGAGCTATGGAAGAATCCTTTCTCTTGCAAAAATTCAGTTCCATGTGGCTGAGGTCCCATTTCCTTATGGGCTATTTGCCCTTTCCTCCTAGAGGCCTCTCTCTGGTCCTTGTACATCGCTGCCAACGTCTAAGAGCTGGCACAAGGCACAGCCCCCCCCCGCCCCCCGCTCCCCGCCATCTCCCTGACTGTTCTTCTGTCACTCACATTTAAGGACTCTTGTAATTAGATCGGGCCTATTCGTACATAGAATCCAGGATAACCTCCTTGGTTTATGATCAGCTGATTAGTAACCTTAATTTCATCTGCAACCTTACTTCCCTTTTGCCACATTAGGCAATACAGGCATAAATTCTGGGTTTTAGGAAGCAGAGGGGGGCCATCATTGTGCCTGCCACACCTTCCCTCCTTGTAGATTCACTTTTCCACTCCCCCTACTGGGTTTTTTTTGTGTGTGGTAATACTTCCTTATAAATCACTTTCACAAGAAACTTTGTCTCAGGGTCTGCTTTTGGGGAATTCAACCTAAGACAATGACGAATGTTCAGAATTCAAAAATTGTTTCTGTTCATGAATTGGGGATGGTCAGGGGGGAGTGTAGGCCGACACCAAGTACAGGCATACGGCGACTATTACTGGGCCCGTGTTTGTACTTGCTGGGCTCATTGGCTTTCTGGCAGACAGACAGGAAGAACAGGGGAGACCTTGCTAATGAGATTCTCCCTGCTCACCTGAAATCCTCTGCAAATCATCAGCATGGCACCCTCAGCAGCCTTGCCTACCAGCGAGTCTCTGTGCATGACATTTATAAATATAAGCATGCGGTTCTGCTGTGACTGTCAAAGGCAGCAGCTCGTTAGTTAGCAACAGATACCAGCCAAGGCTGGCCCAGCCCTGATGCTACGTGGTGAAGCATAGAAAATGAATATGCCGCCCAGTTCAGGGTCAATATGCAAAATAGAAAAGGGAAAAATGGAAACTTGACAGCCTGTCACGATGATTATTAGCTGTCTCCCAGAGTCCTGTGGGCCCCAAGCTCCATGTACGCATTTAGCCAGTCAGTGTTCTATAACAACTCTTTATCTCACACTCCTCTTGCTGTGTGCCTCGCTTGGGTCTGTTTCATCATGTGCCAAATTCTTTGTCCTCTAGATACACAGATGCTCTGGTTGTACCCAGTACAGCAGGGTCCCCAGTGATGGAGGTACATGTATTTAAACCCAGGACCTTTTCTGATGTGTTAGCCAGGCTGATATCAGTTTCTGCTAGGGGATAAAAGTGGGAAGGGGCTCAAACAGAGCACACGGTGTTGCAGAGTTTACATCTGGTCCTTGAAAAAAAACACTTCAGAAACCATTAGTTGGAAGGCAGTGACCAAAGGAGGCCTTAGTGTTAATGGTTGTGATAGGTGCCCCAGGCTTACTTTTCCTGTGCCTTCACTTCCTCTCTTTCACCAACTTAAAGCTCCAATTTATGCTTGCACTTCCCTTTACAGCGTAATCCTCACTCCCTGAAATTTACACCTACATTCCAGACTCCACATGACAGCATGTTCATAATGCCACCCATGAAAAGGCTTTTATAATCTTGAATTTTATACTCCTCAACATTTTTAACCACTACTTTCAGAATATACATTCTTAATATCTCAACAAAGGGGAGCAGATTAGAAAGAAAAATACCATAAAATAATTCAGTGAAGACCTAATAAAAGATGCAATCAATCAAGTGAGTGACAGTAGCAGTTTCTTTTAACATCAAATCTAATGGTTTCTTTTTCTAGTACAAAAGTGCTCCATTAACAGTGTGAGTCTTTTATTTAGGTAATTCACACGAGTGGTTGCCAGATGTAGTTTATTTTCAGGAGGGCACACTTATAGAAGCAGCACACTGAGCCGAGACAGAGTCATCTCCATCTAACGTACTCTCTGATGACCTTTCAGAGTGAAAATAGCAGTGAAATCCTAAAACCAAAACCCTCAAAATCAGATCCAAGTAGCACTTCACATTTAAAATGATGGTTGGATGTCAGGGCTGGTTGAGAGAGAGTTATGGAGTGATTCTTTGCCTCTCTGTGCATTTCTATCCTTAATGCATGCCCAGCTTTGTTTAGCAAGGCCTCTTCTTGCGTGGCTGCTGCTACCTGCGTTGTCAGCCAGGCCTGCCTCAGGCTTCTCTGCAATCAAACCTCACTTGTTTGAGTCCTCGTCCCCTAAATACATCTTTTCTATGAGGCACTCCAATCAACTATTGTTCCCTAATATACTCACTTTGTACAGTGATTGCTAAGTGTCTACTCTGAATGTCCATTAGTAAAGAAACCTTCTGAAGATGATGCCTTTAACCAAGATGAAGTGGCTACCAGGGTGTCAAGTTGAAGGTGAGGTGAATGGGCTTGGTTTCAGGGAGACCTGGGTTGGAATCCAGGCTTATGGCTTATGGTTGCCTATTGCCTTTGGAAATGTTAACTGTGTCCAAAAAGACTTATGTCCTATTTTGATGAAAATGTGGACAACAGTACCCAAATTTCATTCTTTCTTTCAAAAATACATGTTATGTTTAATTTTAGTGTTTAGGGATTAAATGAGAAGAGGAAGATTGAAATACTTAATGTAATGTCTACGTAAGAGTAATTTCCCTAAAAAGTTATCAAAAACATGATGAAAAATTCTGGGAAGATAGTATTAAGTTGTGTATCTTCTGTTCTCCTTCAAGCATGTCATAAATTAGCTGCTTACTCCACTGACACAAGTGGGGAAGTGGGGTGACTTTGGGTGGCAAAGATCTAAAGTGCTTCAGGAGATGTGTGGGGCATTGAGATCTGATTCGAAACACGGCAGACAATCTCACTCCAGGAAAAATCCATCTACTGCTGAGAAGATAGGCAAATGCCTTAAATTAGGGAAGACTTCTTAGCAGTTAATGAATAAATGGCTTTTTAGGTTAGTCACTCTGGGAACACAAAGATTTAGGGGACAGCAATTCTGTTCTAGGCGTAAAGCACCTAGAGTTTTAAAAAATACTTTATTTGGGCTCCTGGGTGGCTCAGTTGGCTGAGCATCTGACTCTTGATTTCAGCTCAAGTCATGATCCCAGTGTCCTAGGATTGAGCTTTACATAGGGCTCTGTGCTGAACTTAGAGTCTGTTTAGGATTCTCTCTTTCTCTCCCTCTGACCCTCCCTGCTGTTCATGCTCTCTTTCTCTCTAAAATAAAAAAAACAACAACAATTTTTTAATTTAAACTAGCGTTTATGTTTTGAGCATGCCATTCAATAAAAGAAAAATGTTTTATATTTTTAAGCCTTAATTTCTTTATTTGTAAAGTGTTTGGGATGTAACATATTGTCTCTAAGATTGTTTCTGGGTCTAGAATTCTCAGCAAACCATGTTCTCATAACTTCCTTAAACATCTTGTCATAGGAGCTGCCATTGTGCATACTATATTTGGATTGAAGCTTGATAAAACCCTTGTAAGGCTTTCAGCTTTTTCCAAATTTCATTTAGTTGAATTTTCTCATTTTTTTCTTCCTTAACCTTCTCATATTCTCTCTCTTAAATCTCTTGCATTGGACAGGTCAAGCTGTGAATAGAATTTACTTTCTAGAGGGCTTTGTAGGCCATTGCATCCTTGACAGTATCAGTAAACCACTTTGTTAATATAAAGATAATGAGATCAGTAATTTAGACAAATGAGTGGGATGCATCACAAGAATGGGAAGGAACTGTTTCCAAACAATCAACAATTTGAGGCATTGTTGTGCCCAAGTTTTTAAAATCGCCCCAAATCACCCCAAAACAAACACCAGAGACTGCTAGGGAGACCAAGTCACGCCTGCAAAAGCAAAGGGTCTTTATTACAAGCTTAAGCTCGGGCTCACAGTCTCCAGCCAACCTGCTGGCCACGTGGAGAGAGCCCCGAACAAAGGCAGGGCAGGGCCTTTTATGCCTTTGGGAGGGGGAGTTACAGGAAATGATGACAGGTGTACAGTGATC
>NC_043700.1:89921320-89965141 GCF_006229205.1 Suricata suricatta | reverse complement strand
TGTTCATTTTAGCGACTCTGACTGGTGTGAGGTGGTATCTCAGTGTGGTTTTGATTTGAATTTCCCTGATGATGAGTGACACTGAGCATTGTTTCATGTGCCTGTTGGCCATCTGGATGTCCTCTTTGGAGAAGTGTCTATTCAGGTAAGAAGATACTTTTAATAATCTGACAAAGATGGGGAAACTGAGGTCCTGAAAATATAATTTTATTACCCAAAATCACCCAGAGAAGAAGCAGCATAATTGCAGATAGGAAAACCATTTGCATCCACAGCTGGTGGCATTTGCCACTATAGTGTAGTTTTCTAGGACCTGAAGATAGGAGTTTAGACAGAAATGAGGTGTGAACCCTACATGGCATGTATGACAGATGCTGAGCAAATCAAGAAGAAGCTAATTTGAGTCAGATTGGGAAGGATATAATTAAAATGTCTTTGTGGGGGGGAATGAAGGGGATCGCTTCACTTGATGTTTATATTAGAGCAAGGGGAATATAGGATATTCTATACTAACATCCACAGGTTTTCTGAGGTTAGTCACAGGTAGCATGGAAAAACATAAGGTAAAACACACTTTAAAATGAGAAAGTGTGTGTGTGTGTGTGTGTGTGTGTGTGTGTGTGTGTGCTGCTGCTGAAGTGCTTTTTGGATGACTCACTGAGAAGGTAGGTTAATGCATTCACTGAATTTTTCAGTTGTTTAAAGAATAATCTGCTCTCTTGCCTTATGCCAGACTAAAAGGGTTTTCCAAACAGTGACATAAAAAATAAAATAAAATCTACCAAACAGTGTTGTCCTTGAACCTCTCTTCATGCACTTGTTTAAAATTAATATACTCGAATAGAATAATCCACCTATCTGTGGCACCTGGTGGCTTAGAGCTATAGATAATACATATTAATAAACTAGGAGAATGTGGTTCCTGCCACACTCATTTTGTTTTTGTTCTCCTGACGGGGCTCTTGCTGTCAGAGACTTCTTCTCAGATAATGAAAGGCAACACAAGACATACACATTCATTCCTTCTTCCTCTCAATCCTCTGTCCTGTCATGTGTGAGCAACAGAACCTTTCATTAGTGTTCCATTTTAATAAGCCAGTTTCTTTGGGTTTATAAGTGACAACTTTTAAATTAGTGGGGATCCATGTCAGTTTTTCAAAGGGGTATCTGCATGTTACTCTTTCACAATTAGGTTTTGATTTAGCAAAGTCTTTACTAATTTTAAAAGAATGCAGTGGGTGCTTTTTCTCTGCGTCCTTATTTTGGTAATGTGTGGTTGTTAATGGAATGATACGTTTTATCAGGATGCACCTAGACAATGACAATAATGTCAACAAGAAAGTAGCCAGAACTGATCCCTTGGGCACTATAGGAAATCTATCCATAGATTTCCTCTCTCATCATAATTCTGCCCTATATGTATGACCTATTTCTGTGATTTATGGATGCATATCAAGACGGCTTCATAAAGTCATGTGTGTATGTGTGTGTGTGTGTGTGTGTGTGTGTGTGTGTGTTTGATTCATGTTTTCATTTTCACTCCACTTAAGCAGTTTAGAACTGTTCAGAAATTAAAAAAAATAAAGCTTGGTATTAAATTTGGGCAAAAGTTGCAGCAAAAAACCAAAAAGGCAAGGCAAAAGTTGGGGAAAAATAGGTATGTTTAATGAAGACAATCCTTTTTCAACTGGGGATTCAATAAGACAGTCAAGCCAAGGCTGTTTGCTGGAATGCTTCTGTCTAAGTTCTTTCTGTAGATTTGAGGTTAGTTAGTGGGGGTGCTGAAGTTTGCTTTTGTTCTCTTCTGTCATTGCAGCATTTTGGTCTCCCAAAGTGCTGCTGGAGGATTTGACCATCAATATCGTTAGACCACACATCCTATCATTGGTGGACTCTCCAAACGTCTTTGCCCGCGGCTCCCACATCTTGTGTAGAAAGCTATTGAATTAGATGCTGAAATTGAGCAGTGGGGATGGTATATATATCATTGTAAACTCCCCTTCTGAAAGCTCAGCTACAGCTAGTAAGGGCAGGCCAGCTAATCTAACAAATAAAAACAAAAATCTAAAAACTTAAAGAAGATTATTTTTCTTTCATGTAACAGGTAGGTGTTTCTAATTTTACACTTCTTTTAGAACCATCCAATCCAACCACCCTCATGTATAACTCCTTGTTATGGAAGAGAAACTATATTTAAAAAGTGATTTCTCTAGAAACGGGCACTTAAGAATTGGAAGAGATTTCACAGACAGATCTTCTAGTCGTGGAGGAACAATGAGTGAATGTTACTAAGAAACAAGTTGTGGCTGCCAAGGAAAGAGTCATTCTGAGATCAAAGTACACTTTCTATTGGTTTTGAGATTCACATTTTCTTACTAGGAATATAGTCCTCTTTACTGTGGTAATTTTTCAAGATGAGGGAAAGAGCATGTGTGTGTTAGTACTTGGCTGAATTAGTGATATTCCTATATCTCAGTACCATGGATATGACCAACTGTTGAAAAGATTTTGTCAGTGCAGTTATTTCTTATTGAGGTCCCAATCTTCTGGGCTTTTCTGTGGTTCCTCCTGGCTGTGTAATTTAGAGGAAGTAGAAAGGATTATGTTTTGCCAGAAAAGATAGCTTTTCAACTCAATAAGAAAAACTTACACTTTGACAGTGTCATTTAGCCTTCACTGCAAACTCTAATTAACTCAAACTCCACTGAAATCTGACTTGTATTATTTGGAGCTTGTTTATGTTTAATTATTTTGCTCTCCAAATCTATATTGCTGAAATATCAAATGCATATTTGTAAGTAAGTTTGGCAACTTGTCATCTTTCACCACAGCTAATAGTTTTTCCCATGGTAAGAGAGTGCATCTTGCTGTCCTTAAGTAGAGCCATCATTTCTTCCAGAGAAAGGACTGAGTGTTATTACAGAACCTGACTAAAAACTTTGGCGGGCAATGGTGTGTGAAAAGCAGAGAACAACAACTCTGCATTTCCCACCATGGGCTTTCACACTGCTCCCACAGGACTACTGACCTCTTCCTGAAACTGATCAATTTTATCTGTAAAATTGGTAAAAAATGTATCCCAGCAAGATAAACTCTGAGCTGTTTCTGAGTTAAAAAAGCAACAAGAAGATATAAGTAAAGCTCGTATTTGAAGGAACAGAAACACATGAGATAGAGCTGGACTACAACCTGGTTGAATGCTCATGTTTGACCTGTTAAAAACACTTACTACTGCTGTCTATATAAAGAGAGTTTATGTTCACAAGGCACTCTGATAAGCTGAAATTTTCCCCCTCTATAACCCTAACAACATTTCTGTGGCAGTAAATAATTCAAGTCAACAAATATTTATTGAACAACTATTATGAGCAAGTCATTGCATAAGATTCTCTAAGGTTTCGAAAATAAGCACAAGATAAACCATGGCATAAAGAAATTATACATTTTTTAAACATTTTTAATGTTTTTTATTTATTTTTGAGAGACAGAGAGAGATAGCGAGAGCAGGGGAGGGTCAGAGAGAGAGGGAGATACAGAATCTGAAGCAGGCTCCAGGCTCTGAGCTAGCTGTCAGCACAGAGCCCGATGCGGGGCTCGAACCCACGAACCGCGAGATCATGGCCTGAGCAGAAGCCAGACGCTTAACTGACTGAGCTACCCAGGCACCCCAAGATATTATACATTTAACAAGAATAAGACAGGTAAGCAAATAACAGTATAACAAGGCATAATAAGTTATTTGATTATTGACAAGTGTATACTGATAGAATTGAAAGGGATTAGCAAAAAGTACTTTATGTCATTAATTAAACATCAACTCCTATAGGGCAAAGGCTGTGTTTTATGTTATGTTTCACATTAAATACTCAACACAGATGACATATTTCATAGGTTTTTTTCAAGTCACTGAGGTTGTATCCACTGGATGTTCATTAGCAACTCTTATACCCCCAAATCACAGCAAAACAAAACCATCTCAGGCAAAAAGTTGGATTTGCCTCAGTGAAGAATCTCTGGTCATTTATTTCCTACATTTAGTTCCAATTTTAGGTACTGAAAATATTTTTAAGGGGTTATGAGAGTCAATTCTATTTAGGGACCGTGGTAATCTCCTTAGGAAGATCACAGTGAACTTAATTCCAGGTGCAAATGTGAAGTCAAATTAAAATTCCTGGGTCCTTTGAAACAGTAATAATCTCAGGATTGGGTGGGTCTTTAAAATTTTTTTTTATGGTTTTTATTTATTTTTGAGAGACAGAGACAGTGAGAGCAGGGGAGGGTCAGAGAGAGAGGGGGACACAGAATCCAAAGCAGGCTCCAGGCTCTGAGCTAGCCATCAGCACAGAGCCTGATGCAGGGCTCGAACCCACGAACCGTGAGATCTGACCTGAGCCAAAGCCGGCGCTTAACCGACTGAGCCACCCAGGCGCCCCTGGGTGGGTCTTTAAAAAGTGGCAAGGGCTGGATGTTTGCATCCTGACATTAGTCTGACTACAGTTAGAGATCCTAGTGCATGAAGATCTTAAGATTCTCTGCTGGGCTTTTGGAACCGTGAATACTTGGTTCCAAGTATTATTTTTCCAGTTATTCTTCTCCATGTAATTTGTATTTTTAATTCTTCTGAATCTCTAAACTCCTACTATACGTACATATCTCAGAGGGCACCAGGACTGGGCTCTAAGAAATACCCAAAGGGATCAGCGGAGGCTCTTGTACTTTAGCTCTATAAGTTATTTGAGTACAAGAACTGGACTTTATATTGTATTAATATGCTGAACAGCATAATTCAATAAATATTCATGTTGACTCAAAATGTCAAAGGCAGGTGCCCTTCTGCTCTAGGTATCAAGTCTAAGGAATGACAACACTTTGCTCCAGTTTCTAATTGAACTTTTTATTCATGTATTTTTATTTTTACTGGTCAAACAGCCAGCACATATTATGCCTCTGAAGGAATCACTGTATTGTATTAGACAAACTCTGGAATATGTGTGAGTCTGTTTTCTCACTCACTATGCCCTACCAAGCTCATGAGAAAAGGAGACAGAGCAATACTATAATATGGCATTGAGTTCAAATTATAGAATTCAAACTTAAAGTATTAAAATATATGTGAGGCTGAATCAGACTGTGTGTATAGCTTGTTAATAAATCACATTTTCCACTTGCTGCTCTGATTTTAAGACCTAGCAATTGGAAACTAGAGGCATAAAAGAATAGGCTTGGAATGAATTTTAAGGACTAATCTAGTTCATTTTTCTGCTTTTGGCAGATTTTGGCTGAACTCTTCTTTAGTGGGGAGAATATCCCCTATTTGAAAATACCTGCTGGGAAGGAAATTCTAGCATTTTCTATAATGCCATTATGATCCATGGAAACAACTTGTTTCCTTCAAAAATAAATGTTTCTCTCAGTTATTTTGTTTCTGGCAATGCCCATTTTAGGAATAATAAATTCAAGTATAAGTGCCACTCTTTAGAAAGGTTTTAGTAGAGTATATTTGATGAGAGAACTATGTATTCACTAGTGAGGAAAAAGTTTTTTCTTGCAGATCAAGGTTAATTCTAATAAGAAAATAGAAAGTCCATTACTGATGCCTTTGCTTTAGAGCTCACTTCCTCTTGAGTGAACCTGAAGGATGTTCTTGCATATCAATGTTGTACCAAAGGCTTTCATTATCTCTGTGGTTTTGTTTATTCAAATGTTTTCCCCACATGTGATTTCTCCATGTATAAACTAAATAGATGCAAATACATGTGTTTTACGAAGTCTGTAAATCTTTCTTTAATGAAGGTGCCCTTCAGTGCAGCAGGCCTTTTTGGGGATTGTTCAAAGATGGGTTTACTTTCATTAAGGATTTTCATTCTGCTTTTAATCAGAAATGGCAAAGTGCAGATCAAATAGAAACAAAATTTCTCCTTTTTGATATTATTCAAGGGCTCTTTCTCTTCTAGTGTTCCAGATAGCTGATTGTTCTCAACACAGCAGGATTTAGGCCTATATGCAGAAAGGATTAGAATCACCCCATATTGGTGACCCAGGAAAACTGCCCAAGTTAAGCAGAGAAAAGAATTGTTATTTGGTTAGTTACTGGTATAATTTAAATCATTACCCACATAAGCATGGCAATGTGCTGTGACTAAAAAGCATGTAATAACTCACCCCTGTCAAAAATATGTAGATTTTTTTTAAAGTTGTGAAATTAACTATCAATTCATATGCAATCCTGGAGAAAAAAATGGTGGTAAACCAGATGCACTGGTGCATGAGAATAGAAGTAATTGTTTGTGGTTTTCATGAGAAGATTGCCAGTTTGCAGCATTTAAATTACACACAAACTGCTTTTTACATCTCTAATTGTAGCTCTGTTGTTTTCAGGGAGGGTTGAATTGACATTGACAAACATAGACTTAGAAAGAATACAAAGACATGAAAACAGCACTAAATTTGCCCCAAAAATGATTCAGTGAATAATGCTGCAATGTTCTATTTATTCCTTGATATGCCAGAATTTCCTTTTTTCCCCTAAGGAGTAATGCTGACTTTGGTGAGTTAATGAGAAGTAGTAACTGCAGAGATGTTGAGTAAATCAAGCACAGGACTTCAGTGAATTATTGTATGTTTGCTCTTTTATTTTTTTTTCCTAAGAATTACTTAAATTTAATGCAATCCTTTGCCTGCTTCTTTTCTTTAACTCTTCAAATTCTTTACATTTACTTTTAGCATTTAATTCACCTATACCAGCTCTTCTCCATTCAGATCTTGCTGTAATAACATTTTGGCTCTGGGGAAGGGTAAAAACAGTCCTATTAATATTCTACTTATCGCTTTTTGCTTTAATCTCTGACTTTTCTGTAAAATAGGGCCATGAGCCTCTTGAGCCTAAAGAATGAAAAGCTGGCTTATCAGAGAAACAAAACAATGAAACAAAGAGGTCATTTGGATTTTGAATCTGTAAAGCCAATTGAGTGTGTGGTGTTAATTCTAGTGTACAAACAACTGCAACAAAAAAACCCCAATTTCTAAATCTACAATTCAGTATTGGCTTTTTTTGAAAAATACTCTTGGTTCTTGAAGGGTCATACTGAGTTAAAAATACAGTCATGAAGATAAACAAGAGCTTAGCAAGAGGGAATTCAAAGTACATATGTTGGGGGAAAGGGCCTTGTTAAAAGCAGGAAACAAAAAAAAATAATAAAACTCCTTCTGCATTTGGGCAATACTACAAAGAAAAATGCCCACATTTTGCTTGGCACAGCCTTTTGAAAGTTCATGCAGTGAAAATAATTAGCAGAAGCTCTTTACGTGTGCACTTCCAGGAGAGCTGCCCCCGCCCATGCATGCTCACAGAGGACTGTGCCTGGGGGAAGAGTCATCTTCTACCTTTAAAACCCCAAGGTAAGCAAGGAGCCCTATGTCCCATAATGTTCATGAACCCCGAAGGAAGTGGAGTTGTGGGACCCTGACACAGCAGCAGTGAATTTTTATTCACTCAGGTTCCAGAGGAGGAAACACAGATCCCATCTGTTGATGGAGGGATGTCAGTGTCAATTGTAAAGGCATATGGGATGCGATATAGATTATTGCAGACTTTTATGAAAAATACCATCTGCTGCGGTGGCTTAGTGTATCCAGAGTACTCTAGATCAATAGAGGACATGGGAGATTTTAAATGTATTCATTTACTTTGAGAGGGAGAGGGCATAGGCTGGGGAGGGACTGAAAGAAGAGGGAGAGAGAGGGACACGGTAGATATTTAACAGTGCACAATTCCTAAAGAAAGATAACCAAGAGCTAAAAACTGTTAATGTTTCATAACAAACTTTAAAAAAAAATTTAAACATTTTTATTTATTATTGTGAGACAGAGAGAGACAGCATGAACACTGGAGGGGCAGAGAGACGGGGAGACACAGAATCTGAAGGAGGTTCCAGGGTCTGAACTGTCAGCACAGAGCCCAACATGGGGCCCCAACTCACAAACTGTGGGATCATGATCTGAGCCATAATCAGTCGCTCGACCGACTGAGCCACCCAGGCGCCCCTATAATAAACTTCTTGGGTATTTTGGATCAAGTGACCTTTTCCTGAAATAAAGAAACTTTCATCAAAAGTAACTTTCAATTTCATAGACATGTAATTAATTTCTCTTGTAATGTAATAGAGATATTAGACACTGTCATGATTTATGTCAACCAATTTTATCTCAGATGCTCTGTTATATTTTTCTACTTTTCCTATTTTTCTCACTTAAATAAATACTTTTTAATATCCAGGATGGGAGAATACCCTCAACTTTTAAGTAAAATTCTTAGGCTATAAAGTGAGATTCATGATTTATATACTTAATTTTAATGTCTATATGATGACAACATAAATGACTAAATTGTCTTATATTGAAATTATCTCAGAGGAAGAAAGGTTACTATTTTTATCTTTCTCTCCCTCTCTCTCTCTCTCTCTCTCTCTCTTTTGTACACCAGCTATGCTGTTTTAGGCTGTGATCCCTCGAAATGGTTTCACCAATGTGGATAGCTATTACCTTACTAATAAGAATTCAGGAAACAGGACTTCTCAAGGCAGAGTAGGTCCGGGCTCGGGTCTACTTCTCAGAGGTGCTCTTAGCCTGCCTCCTCACTGTGCTGGCTTTATGCCCAGCCCAGTAGCAGCATTGCTACTAAACTGCACCCCTTCTAGGCTTTACATCCACGGCAACAATGAAAAGCACAAAGAGTTGATCTCTTCTGATGTTTTCTTCTTAGGAAAGAAAAACTTTTTCTGGGAAGACTTCTTCCTCATACCTCCTTGACTAGATCTGAGTTACATGCCCTTCTCAAACAACTACTGGCAAAAGAATGGAATCAGCTTGATGGGTTTCTACTAAAGAATATTTAACTCTGAGAGCTGGGATAGGGTCATATTTCCTAAACTAAGGATTGGCAAACTATAGCAATGGGTCAAAATCAAGCTTTTACCTGCTTTGTAAATAAAGTTTTATTTATAAATTTTATTTATTGGGTTATAGGTATATGCTCTCATTAACTTAGTGTCTATGGCTGTTTTCACACTAAAACTGTCGAGTAGTTGCAATAGACACCACGTCACCTGCAAAGCAGAAAATATTCATTATCTGTCCTTTTGTAGAAAAAGTTTGCTAATTTTTATCATAAATCATAAAACAAAATTGGGGTTCTGTCATCAAGGAAAAAGAGAAGACAGGATACTCAATAGATAAATTGAGTTCTGCTAAATTTTCTACTTATATTTCTCAAAAGCAACTTATGCCAATTTTCACAAATCTCATAGGTATTATTACATTTATACTGTGACATTTTATGCTGATGTTTTATGTCAGTGGTCCTTTTAATTTATTAAGGTTACTGTATAGCTGTATATAATTTAAAGTTTTCTCTATGCTCTGGATTTAAGGACATAATCTGTGTTAAGATGGTACTCTTTTCTTTTGCTTTATAGAATAGCCATGAAGCCCTACTGAGCTCTAATCTTATCTGTAACCAAATCACATTTTCTCCTCTACTTGGCCCAAATGTACAGAATGAATTAACTAAAATAAATATTAAAGGGGGGTTATTCAGATTTTATTTTTAAAGCAGTGTTAGGTTTATAATAAAATTGAGAGGAAGGTAGAGATTTCCCATATACCTCCTGTTTCCATGTATGCATAGCTTCCCCCATTATCAACATCACACACTGGAAGAGTACATTTTTAATCAAAGATTGACCCATGTTGATACATCATAATCATCCAAAGTCCAGAGTTTACCTAACAGCTTCTTTTGGTGTTGTACATTCAATGGGTGGACAAATGTACAATGACATATATCTATCATTATAATACGATACGGAGTATTTTCATTGCTCTACATCTTCATCTCCCCCAGTTATCTTTCTAGTATTGATTTTAGATTAATTTCTTTGAATTCTGAAAGCAGATACATAATTTCTGTTCTTTTAAATTCTTTTAAATTTGTGTTTTATGGGGAAGACTGGGTTAATGTGCTTTTTATTTTATTTCAGGTCAATTTCAACCTAAGCAGAGACCAATGCAGATGAGTTATAACTATTTCCGGTGAAAGCCTGGGTGCCTAGGGGAGCTGGCATCCACTGTTGGGGTGTGTGGGTGGTGGGAGCATGGATTTAGACAGATGTTCCAATTTGAACTTTTTATAGTTTATTTATTTTGAGAGAGAGAGAGAGAGAGCTGGGGTAGGGCAGGGAGGGAGGGAGAGAGAAAATCTGAAGCAAGCTTCTCACTGTCAGTGCAGAGCCTGATGCAGGGCTCGAACCCATGAACCATGAGACTGTGACCTGAACTGAAACCAAGAGGCTGACACTTAACTGACTGAGCCACCAGGCACTCTTCCAATTTGAACATTATAGAATAGAGAATGTGAATCCTACTTTTTACCCAAGAATGAACTGGCTATAAACAATCTAAAAACTTAGTCTAGGTAATATTGCCTAGAACACATTGGTCTAAAAATTTAATTATGAGAAACAATATTAGTTGCTGGGAGTAATTCAGTCTAGTTTATATTCCCCAGAATCTACATATTTAAAATGGTCGTCTTCACTCAAGTCTGGAATATCTGAGACCTTTACGTTTGGGTCATATTATTTTGACTATTATTAGAGTTGTTGTTAACGAAGAGGTCTGTGGTATTATGCCCTCCTCTGGTACCAAAAGATGTTGTAAGACATAGCCATATACAAATCTCTATAGCACACGTTGTAGGGATGTTGTTGACAATAATGTCAGTTCTTTCGCTTTTATAGCTGTATGGATTTCAGCATGAAATTCAACATGAAAATTATATCTCTCCTAGGTAACTAAGTGTTTTTAAATGTATGGTTGATGGGAATTTTTTGGTATCCTATTTTCATGTATAATTACATATAGGCTTCAAGGAAACATGTCAGACCAACAAGGGACCTCTGTTTGAACAGAGGTAGAAGCCGAATACATCCACTCTACCTGTCCTTGAAGCCCTGAGACTCCTTGGGGAAAATCTCAGGTTCTATTGCATTTTCACTTGGCTTCACACACCAAGGAGCCCAGAGTCAAATTTGTAGTCTAGCTTTGAGTTGCCTAACTTATGCTGCTTGACCTAATGATTGTACCCCAACTATACCTTTCCTCTGAATTCTATACCTTTATCAACAAAAGCAACAATATTTTATTGTGTAAGGAAAACATTTGTTTCTAGAAAATGCTTCAAGTCCTTTTTAGAAAGTGTAAGGTATAATTCGATAATTACAAATATTTCTAGGTTTGTGACCAAGAATTTTACCAACAATCTATAATAAGCTTATTATAGAATTGTTTTATGCAGTGTAATAAACCTGTCACATTCTTCCTGTAAACTACAAGTAAACACGCAGATTAACACCTATATTTTAAAGATGTTTGCTGGCCTCCCTGTCACCTGAAGGCACAGCTGATAAAAGGTGAGAATTGTGGGTGGAGGCTGTACCTTATAAAATTTGTCCTTGTTTCTTGCATGGAGTTTTTTTCCTTTCACCTTTGAAATTTAAAAACTGTATTCATTCTAGCTCCCTTCATTCTCCTGGAGCTAGCTGCAACCTAGCTGGCAACATGGGCCACCATTTCTTCTATTAGCTTTTATCACAGCAGAGCCGCAGGCCTTTCAAGGGGGTTTCTCACAGCCTCTCTGGGATTTTGCTCCTGCTCTTAGAGACTCTCAACTTCTGTGAAAGCTTTCAGGGCCTGTAACATGCAAACCACCAGACACAAAGTCTGACACTCTTCTATGTGGCATTTGTATAATGCTTACATCTGTAAAAACCCAGGTTTCTTTGGAATCAATTGAAAACATGAAATATTTTTAAAGACTTTTTTTAGAAAAGCGATATGCAGATACCTTTGCAAATCCAACTGTCTTTGGTATAGGCATTGGGTGAAGGTCAGACAAAGTGTCTGAGTGATAGTTGGAGTGGGAGATTAACTGTGTGTGGGGTAGGGGC
Organism: Suricata suricatta; assembly: GCF_006229205.1. NCBI lineage: Eukaryota > Metazoa > Chordata > Mammalia > Carnivora > Herpestidae > Suricata > Suricata suricatta. Next base: position 89,953,136 of record NC_043700.1, on the reverse strand, counting down.
AACCTCACTGGCATCCTTTCCTCCTGTGAGATACCTCTTTTACCTTTATAACGGGGTATTCCCATGTGGGTTCAGGAACGGTTTCCATGTGTTGGCGGCATTACCTCCCCTTCTGCTTCTAGTTCAAGTGGCTTAAACATTACTGGGTGTGTAAATGAAATAATGAAAGTAGGCTCTTCATTCTTAGATTTGATATTCTCTCTAATAGAATGACTGTATTCACAGAGTGACAGTTAATAGATTGAACCTGGACAGATAGATAATATGAAGGATAATAGAATCCAGATCACTTTCATTTCAACATACTCTCAGAATAGCTACACTATCTGAATAGAAAATAGTAGTGGGATTAGCTGCTTTAATGGGACATTGATAAACCAGAAAGTATCTAAAGGGCAGAGTTCAGGATGAGGAAAATATTATAAAAAAAATACTACTATATGAGAAAGAAGAGAAAGAACTAAGCATTTTTACCCAGAGAACAGGTAAAGTAGATATGTATATGTGTGGCTTGAGTGTGTACATAGGTGTGTGCATCGTGTGTATTAATATGCAGGGTTAATGGAGAAAAATTTGAGGGCTATTATATAGAAGTAGAAAATACTAGATACAAACCCCATTTGTGGCGTCAGGTGCTGCAATACATATAATCGGTTTTCTTTAACAATTGGTTGATAGTAAATCACCATCTTCCATAGACAGACATGATTTTCTATCATTGGATTCAGTCACTGGTGACATCCCAATAATTGTTAGACCCTTTTTAGAGGTGCTGTGGAAGGCATCCTGCATACAGGTTGACTCAGAGAGTCCCTTCAAATCTGAGACAACACAATTCTCTAACTTTAATTTAGACTGACTTGTTTTTACCTGTTTTCTCCTGGCCAGAGTTGTGCAGGTTCTAAAATAGGAATGACTGTGGTGCTCTGCTGAGTCATTGTTCTTTTAAATTGGGAGGTGCGTGGGTGGCTCAGTGGGTTAAGTATCTGACTTCAGCTCTGGTCATGACCTGGCAGTTCCTGAGTTTGAGCCCCACATCAGGCTTGTGTGCTGACTCCTAGGAGCCTGGAGCCTGCTTCAGATTTTGTGCTCCTTCTCTCTCTGGCCCTTCCCTGCTCACATGCTATCTCTCTCTCGAAAATAAATAAACATTAGAAATATTTTTTAATTAAAAAAATAAATGGTGACTTTTCTTTGACTTCTTGTGGTCAGAAGGGTTTCAGACAGCTGAAAGCTTTCTTTCATTAGAGAAACATTCCTACTTGTGGCATCTCTTTCCAGTTGGCGGGTCTTGATATTCTTTCTGTGCCTCATGTTTGCATTCACCAACCTTTTCTCATCATGGGCATCATAGCAACTTCTCTGGTTCTCTAGAGAATTGACAATTTCCTCATTCATCTAAGTTACTTCTCCTGAAATTGTTAAGGAGGTAGAGAGAATAAGATCTGATATATTCTAAATGTCAATATTATTATCCATTGCTCAGAAAGGTTAGAAATTTCCTTCTCTCTCTTATAAGTTTATCAAGTCACATATTGCTGCCGCATTGACTGTTTCTTAAGGAGTATGTGCCTCAAGGTACACTCCAGGCACATGTTTTCTGTTATTTCTGTTATTTGGCCTTGTGTATCAGTCTAGCTCCAAGATGGCCCACTCAAATTAGGATAATTCAAGGCAGGTTTAATTAAGATACTATTTGTGACGGTGTGGGGAGTGTGTAAGGAAAGAACAAGGGACAATGCACTACTTGGGGACTATCGTGGATCAGGCCTGAAGGGAGGAGGGAGGAGGCAGTTACTACCACCTGGAAGGAGAGTCCTGTAGAGTTAACTGCCTTGAGAGGAGGAGCTCTGACCTAAGGCTGAAGCTGAAATGCGGTCTGAGGCAATGCAGCAGGAACCAGGAGAACGAACACCTGACTCTGTGATCTGATCCTTCTCTCTTCCCTGCTGCAGACACCCCCCTTCCCATTTTATATACTGTAGTCTCTGAGGCTACAGGCAGAGTTTGCATCTAATGAAAACTCTTCTGCTTTCATAGGATAGCCCTCCACATTCTTTCTTTGATGTAGTTTACAAGGTCAGGCTCCTGGAGCCAAGAAGAACCTGGTAAAGCAAGAATCCAAAGGGGAAAATGGCAGGTTTCTGGCACCCAATATTTGCCTGCTCTGGCAGCATGGGTGGAACATTGGGGGTGACTTAATTAAACACACTTATTCTCCTTGAATGTCTAGAGCAGGCTGTTTTGGATCCCTTTCCCCTTGAACCTTTTGTTTATGCTTCTCTCACCAAAAGTTCCATTCTCCAGCACCTTTTACTTCCTTACTGGTCCTGAGAGGCCCCTTTTATTTCCTTGATGAGCTCTGTTGCAACAGGTTCACTTTTCCCAGGGGGTAGGCGGCTGTCTTTAGTTTTTCCTTTGACTTTGGATTGAAGAACCCACAGCCATCCTGAAATTCTCAAGAGAATCTAATACCTTGAGACTGTGCTAAGAAAAGACCTGAAAACAGTACTATAATATGAACTTCCATTTACTTCTACTGGCTTTAATGTTATGTTGTCTCTTGTGGAAGATAAGTCCATCTTCTTCCTTTTATATTCTTATTAGGAAATGCTCATTTTGAAGAGGTGTTGGCTAACATTACTACCTCTGTTGGATATTAAAGCCTTTGTTTGGCATTTGCTTCTTTCTTACATATTGCTGAGTGAGAAATCAGAATATTCAACCCTGCAAACCCAGGGCAAGAGTTTGGTCTGTAATGTCACATAAAATGCCATGTTGAAAGTCATAGTACAATTTTAAAAGTAGAAGTCTTTAACATTTTTTTTTGGTAGATCTGAGAGAAACCATGGCTGTTTTCAAGAACTAGATGGGAATTAGTTGTTTGATAAATAAAAATAAGCATAGTAGACTAGAAAAGGTTTTGAGAAAAGTACATGAAAGATGGCATAGAATGTATAAGCACCCTCTCTCTTCCCTTTTTCTATTAGCCCTGCTCAATATAACCAGAAAACTAATGCTCTAAGGATGGCATTAATATTCTTTTGGTCTTGGTAGGATTGGATGAATTAATAACATTTTGCATACATTAGTGTGTATATTATTAGTACAAAATTAGAAATTGAAAGGTATTTTACCCTGCAACATGATACAGAAAAAATAATTGTACTTGATTTTGTATTTTAAAAAAGATTTAAATAGGTCACTGGCAAGCTATTTTTCTTTTTAACTGAGGTCTGGGGTTGGCAAACTTTTATGTAAAGGACTGGATAGTAAATATTTTAGACTGTGCAGGCCAGATGGTCTCTGTCACAATTACTCAATTCTGTCATTGTAGCTGAAAGACCACCATACACAGCACATAAATAAGTGGGTATGGCTGTATCACACTTATATGTTATTTACAAAAACAGGCATGGGCTAGACTTGGTCTGCAAATTATAATTTGTGGACTCTTGGGCTAGATGTAAACATTTTTTTTTGTCTACCATTTCTAAAATTTTATATACTAATGACCTTGGCAAAATTGGATAAACATTAGATGTTTTATTAAGTCAGAGTTACGTGGTATTTCACAGGTGTTCAAAATGCTAGGAGCGTATCCCATCCCTAGCAGTGACCACGTTGAGAGAATGACACCTCTGTAGGTCCTGTCACATTTTAAAGATACCCTGGAACATATGATGACTTCCTGATTTCAAAACAAAACATTAAGTGCTCTTATGCACAGGCACACACACACAATAATGATGAAGAGGAAGGAGAAAACTTTTCGTAGTGACAGAAATGCTTATGACATAGATTGTGGTGATGTTTTTACAGCCATGTATTTATCTCCAAACTCACCAAGTTGTATGCATTAAATATTTATAGATTTTTGTATGTCAATAACACCCGAATAAACTGGTTAACAAAAAGAGGACCTAAGCTCCTGAATGGCTGACTGGTTGAGCATCTGACTCTTGATTTCAGCTCAGGTCAGAATCCCAGGGTCATGGGATGAAGCCCTGTGCTAAGCTCCTTGCTAAACGTGGAACCTGCTTAACATTCTTTCTCTCCCTCTGCCCCCCTAACCCTGCTGACAAGTGCGTACCTGCTCTTTCTCTCAAGGAAAAATAAATAAATAAAGGACCTGAGGACTTATTCCAAAAAAGAAAAACAACAACCAAAAACCCTAAATATGCTCTTGGCAAATAATAAAAAAAGGTATCAATGTGACCCATGCATTGAGTACATGGAAACATACCTTTCATCTTATTTGAAATGGATCTGTCAAAGAACTGAGAAGCTGTACTGTATTAGTAGGGGAAGTTTTTCTCTAATTTGAGAAGAATGGATTTAAATCAATCATGAGTGGAAAATAAAGCCATGATTCTTATTCAGTTATTCTTATTTTTTTCTTGCCTTTGTTAATGCTCCTCAGCCAAAGACCACCAAGAACACATACGTCATTGAACAAGTGGGTTTATTACTAACTGAAGCTAGAGACAACAGACATCATGGGTATTGACCAAGACAATTTTAACATTTCCCTCAGCTTGGCTGACGTGCAGACAGGTTTCTTTCTGACTATAGACCCCTGACTTCTTTTCATTAAAGTATTTACTTTAGAAAACTTACTATTATATATTTTATAAATTCTTTATCTGCCCTTTGGATCTAAATCTCCTCCCAGATTCTTGCCAGTTTTATAACCAGAAATATATTTCTCAAGGACCTGGGGGCTATTCTTCTGAAATGGAATCATCAAGGAAGATTGTGTCCTTTCCTGGTCTCTTTGGGATAGGCGCCTAACTTCAATAAAGCACCAATAGCAAACACAGATGGTCTAATCATATTGATCAGCCTCCTATTAATGTCCTCCAGTAATTTTCTGCTAGCTGGACCCAGGCTAAAAACTTACCTGCTTTGGGGTGCCTGGGTGGCTCTGTTGGTTACGCGGCCAACTTTGGCTTAGGTCATGATCTTGTGGTTCTTGAGTTCAAGTCCTACGTCAGGCTCTATGCTGACAGCTCAGAGCCTGGAGCCTGCTTTAGATTCTGTGTCTCCTTCTCTCTCTGCCCTTCTCCTGATCATGCTCTGTCTCTCTGTCTCTTGAAAATAAACATTAAAAAATTTATGATTCATTGGTACGAATGAATATAGCTAATGTTCATTAATTTAAAAAAACGTACTTGCTTTTTGTTTTAGTGGAGCTGAATTGAATCTCTCTCCCCTATTGCAGTAATCTTGAATAAAATCCTCCCTGCCCATTTAACTCCATTGGTGCAATTTTCCTTTGTCTTTTTCTTTCCTTTGATTTTTTACAGTAATAATAGAACTGCATTGTCAGTTTGCTTTTTTCTTTAAGTTTTGAAGTTTAAAAACTTTTTAATTTTAATCTTCCAGTGGTCATCACCATGAATGCACTTCTATTTAACCCATCACCTCACCCACCTCCCCTCTGGTAGCCATCAGTTGGTTCTGATGTTGATGTTTTCTGAGGCTGTTTATATCTAACAGGAGAACAAAATGACCTGTGAGCATCAGAGCAGCTTGTAATAACATTGAGGCTTACATGTGAGTTCTAAACAGCTTCCAGATGTGGAGAGCTCCTTTTTTCCTTTTCTCCTTTGTTACAAAAGAAGGGATATATTGCTGGTATAAATGTGAAGCTTTTAGAGAGTTAGGACAAAATAATGGTTTTGAAATTCATAGTTTCAGAAGACCAGAAGGGTCCATTCAGAGATATATACACAAACATACATATTATTGCTTTCTCTCTTTCTCTTTTATTTTCATTATAGCAATAGTATCTCATTAATTATGGTACTAATGAACTAGGAAAAAGCTTTACCTTAAGTAGTGGTATGAGTAAAATGCTCTTAAGTAATTACAAGATCCAAGGCTATTTTATATAGTTACCATATATTCTTGATCAATCAATGTGTTTTGAGTTGGATAACTGGCAAGTTTAGGATTTGTTTTACATGGGAATGAAGGTCCTATTGTAGCCATTGGTCACACACACAGAGTTAAGACACTTTCTTTCCAGGAAGCAGCTTTATTCCCACAAGCTCATCTATTTTTGTTGAGTTAAACAATCACTCTATTCAACAGGGAGTAGGCTGCTGGTGAGATGAAGCTCTCTTGGTTGAACTATATACCAGAGACTGGATTGTGAGTGGACTATACTGAACCTTCAAGGCCCATTCTTTTTGTTTTTTCTAATTTTTTAATGTTTATTTATTTTTGAGACAGAACAAGACAGAGCTTGAGGTGGGGAGGGGCAGAAAGAGATGAAGACACAGAATTTGAAGCAGACTCCAGGCTCTGAGCTGTTAGCACAGTCTGACACAGGGCTTGAACCCACCAACTGTGAGATCATAACCTGAGCCGAAGTGGGACACTTAACAGACTGAGCCACCCAGGTGCCCCGGCCCATTCTTTGTTGAGAATTCATTTGGTCAGCTGACTCAGTAGGCTCACTTTGATCTTGGTGGAAATTTCTTCTTAGTCTAGTGGATCCTTCATTAATCATGTAAAAGACACCTTGATATCTAATCTACATAAATTAGGTTTAAAAGAATAAGATTTACTTAATCATTCAAAAGTATTTACTGAGCATCTCCTATATAGCAGATACTATCTTAAATACTGGTAAAGTGGTAAACCAAAACATATTCTCTTAGATCTTAGCATTTATGGAGACAAAGAACAAACAAATCAATAAATAGTATGGCAAGTATTATGAATGGAAACAAGAATTGGAAATAATACATTGGAAGAGAGGAGTATAGAATTAGTTCTTTGAAAGAGCTGAATTTAAACTGAAATCTAAAAGTTGAGAAAAATTATGCAAAGATTGAAGTGGAGAACTAGTTTTTTTTTTTTTTTTACTCCTTTTCATAGTTGATCCATTGACATAGGTTTAACTAATAGATTTAACTAAATAGATTTAACATAGCCTAATGCCATTGTTTTGTTTTATTTATACAATATTTGCTTGTTTGGCTGGGTCTGTGACCCTCATTAAATTTTGTTCTTTTACATTTATACCTACATTTTTATTAATATAGTTGTTGTTACAGTGTGATGGATAATATCTGATAAATAGATATTGCCTGTAAGTTGTGAAGCTGGGATATTTAACCTGTCTTACTTTTGGGGATTCAGTTAGTTTTCTATGGTGTTAAGGACAGTTTTCTTTTCATTGGAGTTTCTGACAATGAGAAGTACCATCCTGTATTTGTAGGTTTGATATATAGGTTAAGTTCCAACAGCTTATCACATTTTTATATAGATCAGTACAGCTAGGCAAAACATGAAACCATGGTTCCTGGTCGGTTTAAATCTTTTTGTCATTTCCAATGTCCTGTTGACAAGTTTAGGAGCTGTCTATTGGCAGAGAGAGAGGAGGGGAGAATAAAGCAGGGGAGACAAGAGAAGAGAAACCTCTGAGTCTTTTTCTTTTCTCTCTTTCAGTCTTTTTAAGTAGCATGACCATAATTTATTTCCTCTAATTCTAAATCTTGCTATCAGTTGGGATTCTCTGTCTTCTTCACTTTGCACAACCCAATAGTCACTGAATTTGTTCACTCAATCTGTTTTTGCTCTTTTTCTTTCTATCTTGACATCTCTATCTCGAGTAGGTATTACTGTATATGCTGTCCAATAGGAGAGTAATTAGCCTTAAGTGGCAATTTAAATTTCAATTTAATAAAAAGACATCAGTTCCTCAGTTGCTACCTTTTTAAGTACTCAAAAGCAACATGTTGCTTGTGGCTACCATATTGGTAGAACATTAACAGCATTGCAGAAAGTTCTAGTGGACAGTGTTGCCCCAGACAAATACAGGAGCCTCTCTGCTTATAAACTGTGTGAGTTCTCAGGCAAAGCCAATCCTATCGAATCCTATTTCTTGCTGCCAAAATGGATCTTTTTAAAGGACTGATTTAGCTATTTTGCCTCCTTGATCAAAAATCTTTAATGGGTTTCTCATTAACTTCAGAACAAAATTCAAACTCCTGATCCTTATATTCATTCATAATGCTCTAAATCTAATCCTGGTGTCCACTCATGCAACTAGAGAATATCATTTTTTAAAATCAGTGTACTTAGTTCTGGCAAAGGTGATAGCGAAACTGATATTCTCACATGCTGCTGATAGATTGGCATCTTTTTACAAATAAATATGGCAAATGTTATAAGATTTGTCAAAGGAGTATACCATTTACTTTAGCAATTTCACTTCTGATAATCTGATCTTTAAGAACTAGCTAAAGGGGCGCCTGGGTGGCTCAGTCGGTTAAGCCTCCGACTATGGCTCAGGTCATGATTGCACGGTCATGGGTTCGAGCCCTGCGTCAGGCTCTGTGCTGACAGCTAGCTCAGAGCCTGGAGCCTGCTTCTGGTTCTTTGTCTCCTTCTCTCTCTGCCCCTCCCCCTCTCGCACTCTGTCTCTCTTTGTATCAAAAATAAATTAAAAAACATTAAAAATTAAAAAAAAGAACTAGCTAGAGATGTAGTCAGAGATATGTGCAGACAAGTATCCATCATACCTTAAAATTTGGGAAAATTTTGAAGTACTATTGATTCTCAACTGTTAGGGTCATGCTTAAATCAATTATGCTGGATCTTTACCATTCATTGAATCTCAACTTTGTAACTTTGATACCAAAAAAATATTTATAGCTTCATTTCCTGCCACTCCATTCATTTGTCTATTACTTCTCTATTTCAGGTACATCAAATACTTAAACGAAACTTTTTTTTTTTGTAAGCTGTTCTGTCTGTTTGGAATGTTTTCTCAGTCCAGATCACCAAGTGTCCACTGATGTTTTAAAACTAGCTCAGAGTTCACCTCCTTCATGAATTCTTCATATACATTGTCCACCAGAGATAATAGTTCCTTTCTTCTTGCTTCTATGGTATTTGTATAACATTTATAATATTATATTTGCAATCCATTTATCTCTCCAACTCTCTCACAAAACATAAAATAATAAAGGCTAGTATAATGTTTTTTTAAAAAATCTATCATTTTTGGGGTGCTTGGGCGGTGGGTGGTTCCATGGTTAAGCATTCTACTTGGACTCAGGTCATGATCTTATAGTTTGAGCCCTTCATTGGGCTCTGAGCTGTCAGCTTAGAGCCTGGAGCCTGCTTCAGATTCCGTGTCTCCCTCTCTCTCGGCCCCTCTCCTTCTCATGCTCTGTCTCTGTCTCTCAAAAATGAGTAAACATTAAAAATTTTTTAATGTATCATTGACCTTTTAGTATGTGACACAAGTGCCCATTTTTGGTACTAAGTAATGTTTCTAAATAAATGAATGCAGAGAAGATAAATACAACTGTAATCATTAATGCCTGGAGGAGTTTAGTTAACACTGTAAGGTGCCTCCCCCCACCTTTTAAAGATCAAGTTGGGAAAATCAATGTGGGAAAAGAAGAGACAACCATAGAAATGAACTGGAGGAATGTCAAAGGTTTAATTTTGTATTATTGTTAATGTTAATCCTCTTCAGGCTGTGTAAACTTTGTTCAGTTAAGCAAATATGCCAGAAGACAAAGATTTTATATTTGCTGGGAAATTCACAGTTGCAAATGCCTGTGTATTTTCAGTGTCCTTAGGAACCTTAGCAAATAACTGACAGATTTGCATTTTCCTTCCACCTAGAGTGAAAGGTCTCTAGGTCCCTTACTGAACAATGACATTAAATAAATACTTAGAATATAGGCACAGAGTTGGTAGAAGGGATTTGGGTTGATCTTTGGTTTTGGAATAGATTACTCACTGATACTGTAGCCCAGTAAAGAGAATAAAGCTGAAATTACATTTATAATTATATTTATACTTACTCCATATGCACTGTTAACACAAGGTTTTATAAATCATGACTTTTATATATCAGACATGTCATGTAATTTTGTAACAGATCTTCAACTCAAAGTGAAGCAAATGCATGTAGTGGGAGAAAAAAGGAAGAAAGAATCCTAATATGTAACCAGCAGTAGCTTAAAAAATTACATTGAAAAATTCATGCATAGTATTTTCCACCAAATCACCCAATTTTATAGCATATATTTAGGGAACAGGAACACTAAATTCATCAAACTTATCTAATTTTGGATGCTTCATAAATAAATAATGAAAAAGTTGAGAAATCCAAATCTCCTTTCCACATATTTATCTATATACACTTATACTTTTAAGAATTTACATAATAATTTATGTGGGGAAAGGCTCTGCAGGGATTTTTGTCATCAATCCTTGTCAAAGCACTTTGACTTTAGCCAAATTTATGAATTTTGCCTTACATATGGTTAAAAAGGAGATAGAAAGATGGTGATTTCCTAAAAGTGACAAATCAAGATACTAGAAACTTGAGTGGAAAAAAACTCTTGATCTCCACTTGAAACAAGGATTTTTGAATATCCAGAAGCCAGTGTTATTAGAAACCAGGAGTGTTATCAATAAGAATGGTACAGAGACAGAGGTGGTAAGGTCCATGAAGTCCTGGGGTGATATATAGATGTGAGCAGAGTTTACTGAAAGGATGGTGTGACCATTGTTGTTGATAACCTTTGCTGGATGGAACAAACATTTATTTGTCTATTTCTGATTTCTGATCAGTTTTTAGTTATTAATTGTTTTAATTGTATGTTTGTAATAAAACAGAAGGACACAGTTTCTGATTTTTTTAATTTCTTAAAATAAATTACTTGGTCTTGGTGTATCAAAGTCATATCATTCCCAAATAAGAGACATCTGCTCCACATGGTGACAGTAATACTTGGAAGATGAAGAAAAAAATGCTTGACTAGATTCTTCAAATTCTAGTTAAGAAGTAGCTCCAGGCTCAAATAGGTGGCTACAGAAGCCTTTTCCCAATTAAGGCAAGAAGTTAATTTCCTTCTCATGGGAGCATGTGGGCCCAGTGGGTCCTTCTGCTGGAGAACACATCCACGTGGCTGGAGATAACTGCCATAGACTTTGTCTTAAGTTGAGTCATTGTACTCACCGAAACACGGTTCTCCCAGGCATAGTGATTCTCTGAAGGAGACTACTGAGCAACTTGGAGAGTTCTTAGGGCATTCAGAAATTTCTAGTGAATTTGTGTTGCGTAGTCTTGGCCCACTTTAGAAAAATAATATAGTGTATTTTTGCTTCTAAATACATTTGATATTCATTACATTTTCTCAGCCTCGATCCTAGAACTAGGTGACAATTTACCTTAGCAAGAGTCCTCTATTTCTTTTTATGCATTGCTTTTTTGGAAAGAGGCAAAATCACTTTGCTGACAAAGTAATTTCTAAAACTTGTCTAAACTGCATTTGCTGATGCAACCAGGTTATACTTTTCACTAAATAGTTCCCCAAATTTTGGTTTTGGTATTAAGTTATTTCTTCTTTTATAACCATCTAGTCTGCATGATTTATGTTATCTGCATTATCTCCCGATGATGGTTTTTTTTTCATCAAGAAACAAACTTCTTTTTGGTTCCCTAAGTTTTTTTTTTGGTCTTTTAAATTTATACTTTCTCCCTCTTTGCTATTTAAATATCTAAAATGAGTGATATCACACTCTTTATAGATGTAAACTGTCTTCCAAGTAATCTACCTTCATTAGTTAAAGCAAAGAGCCCTCATTCATTTAAGTATGGCTCACTACTCTGATCAATTTCTCAGTTAGACTCTACATAGCTCCCAGGAACATTTTCACTCAGGTTTCTTAGGCATCTTTTCTTTTCTTTTCTTAACTGTAGGGAATAAAAAAAGTTAAAAGTTCTCAAGTTGAGTATAATTTTAATACATGTACAGTACAGAACATTGTTACACATCTTAGGTTGACTGATCAAGCACACATACAGAATGCAGACAAATGATCCTTTAACCCAGTGTTAACCAGGATGAAGGAAGTGGGAGCCTATGACGGAGTTCCAGAGTGTCCCCCTTCCATTCTTTAGGATTTCCCTCAGTTCCTTAGAGTGTAAGTGTACTTCAATCTCAGTGCCTAGGGCTTCCCATGTGGCTTTTCAGCGGTGAGTAGGGTAGAACACATTTAGTTCTTTAAAATAGTTCTCTTTTCTACCAGTCTTCTGTGGTATTGTTTTTTTATGATTTAAATGTATCTACTTTCTCTATAGATGAGCCTAGGGCCATGGGGGAACAAGTTTGGATCACATTGATTAACTAGAAGACAATTAGAACATTCACACTGCAATTCTGATTACTTTGCAACAGATCCCTGTATGTGAATTAAACAATGGTTCTATCTCCTCATTATTAATATTTGACCAGTTCTGCCACCTTAACTTTGATTTTGATATATGCCCAGATTCAAAAAGGAAGATGAGGGAAAAAGGAGTCATATTTATAACACTTTCCTTCTGTGGGTATACCTTTTGAGTACTTGAAATTAGGACTGGCCATTTTCATGTTAATGGGTAGAGAAGCCTGCTGAATTGAGTTGTCTTAAATTAATTTAAGGAGTATATGGTATCACTTCCTTGCTTAAAACTCTCTAATGGCTGTCACACCAACAATGGAATCCAGTCTTCATGACAATCTGCATAACCAAACATAATCTTATCCCCAACTTTCTCTCCAGTCTCATTTCTCACCACACTTGCTTGAACATTCTTCTCTGGCTGTTAGAGCAATTGCAATTCTTTGAGTATATCCAATGTGATCCTGTCTAAGTCTCAGTACTTGCTAATCCCTTTGCTCACTTTTCTTCCAGATATTTACCTCATGTCTCCTAGAAGAGGTATTCCAGACTAAGATAGCATTTTCATATAACTTTTTGTTAGCTGAGGTTCTGTTACATAAACCCCCAGTGTAGGGATTTCATTGTATATACACTATCATATTCCCCAGTGTCTAGAACAATGCCTGACTCATAGGAATTAGTCAATAAATATTAACTAATTTTTATTTTATTACTGAGTTATTATATTGGCTGATACTGTACCTAATAAATGGGCTTTGGTTGTAGTTGGTAATTCTTCAGAAATGCTTGGGTCCTGAGGGTGATTTAGATACCTTGGAAGGATATAAAGAGTACATTTTATTAGAGCATAGTTCTTAATGGTCCGAGATGGTAGAGAATATTAAAGCAAAATATGACACATAATCTTAGTTCATTGGAAAAAAAATCAATGTGACACATCTTTAGTCTGTTATAGCCTGTGATCCATTGAAATAAGTTTCCATTAATCTTTTGTTTTTAATAACTGTCATCTGAAACATGGGTGACATAGCATGATGACAGCTTTCTTTACCTCCAGCAGTCAGGAATGAGTAGTTCCTGGGATGAGCATTTTTCCATTCTAGGATGATGTTTTGGGAGTGGAAGATTTACTTTTTTTTAGAGGCTCCTTGCTTTCATCCATTCTGACCAAGAGATAGATTTAAGAGGTAGTTACCATGGAAAGTGTTTGAATTATTGAGGATCAAATAGTTTAATGCACATCATACTCAAACGTATCTGTAACTAGTGAAATTTAGTAACATTTATTTAAAAATTAACAGACACTTCTGTAATAGCAAGCTTCTATAGCTGGTACATGGGTTTTCTAATTCATGCATACAATGACTTCTCTTCATGTTTTTGTAGAAGGCTCACATGACCATTAGTATCTATTTTAGAGCAAGGGGAAAAGAAGGCAGGCAGGGACAGCTGCTGTGACTGTAATATTCCCAAACAGAAGAGAATGTTTTCATATGCAGCTAAAGTGTTAGGACTTGCAGACTGGAAATTGCTCTGTCAAGATTGACCTCCTTTGGCATATTTCCTCTGCATTATTATGCTTGCAGTGTCTCTGTCTTTTTCTTTGACTTGAGGTGGAGTACCACGTAACGTTTCTGGAAACATAGCCATGCTCACACAATGGTGGCAAGTAGAAAAGGAAAGCTGTTTTGTACCACAAAATTTCCTATGGATTTAAACACATCAAATTTTCCTTGGGATTCTGATATAAAGTTAATTTAGTTAAATAGAAGTTACAAGTACTATTAACTGACTTGAAAAAAAATATTGTAACTCGTATTCCTTTCCATTGTAATTTCTTTTGTGAGCATGAACTTCATCTCACTAACAACATTAAACTGCCATGTGTAGATTTCAATTAGATCCCAATTTTGACTAATAAGTGTGGCTTTTTATATATTTGAGAAAAAAACCCCATCTTATTTCAATAAATTACAATCTGCACAGCATCTCAGCAGGTCCAACATTATTTTGGTCTTTTTCCTTTAGTTGCAACTGTAATCCATATTCTTAAAGTTAGGAACATGCCTGCAATCAGGTCATTAGTGGATTTGGTCATTATGTTCAAATTATACATTAATTTTACCTGAATTGCTTGGAGCTAAGAAACAAAACAAAACAAAACAAAAAACCCTGCTCTTATATGTGCTGCCTTAAAGGTTATTGAATTCAATTGTATTGAGATAATAGTTTTAAATTAACATTCATATTGAACTTTACAGATGTACAGTTCTTAAATTATTGAAACTGGTTACTCAACTCATAGAGGTGACATCCCAACTAGATCTTTTTGCCTCCAGCTTTTCTCTTCTCTCTTATTCATTAGCTTGTCACCAAAATTGTTTCTCTAAGTCATGGATTGTCTATATGTCTTCCTGTTTGGAAATTTGGGATAACTTCCAGCTTACAGAATTGTTCAAACCCCTTTAATTAGTTGTCAAGACTATTTATAATGTCAGATTAACTTATCTTTTTAACCTCAACTCCTGCATGCACTCAGCTTCTCCCAAACCTACTTTTTACACACTAATCTTAACCAATAAGCCATAATTTTCTAGTCATGCACACACTTCCATATCTCGCGAATTGTGCTCCTGCTTTTCCCCGTTTGACATGAGCTTCCTCCCCTTCTTAAGTTGGTTAAATCCAACTCAACCAATATGTCACTTTTTCTTGCAGCTTACCTTCCAGGCTTTCCCTTATCCTTCGAAGTTATGATTGTCTTCTTTCATATTCAGCATAAAGAGAGGAGCATTACTAAAAAGTAAGTAATCATAAACTACATTTTCCCCATGTACCAAGTAAGCTATTGAACCTATAGTTTTTTAAGGGTATTCTATTTATTTTAAACTGAAAAACCTTCATTAAGTGAATTCTATGCAAAATCTGGGCTCTGCTACTTATGTGTGTAGAACGCGCCCAGTAGGATTTGTTCAAGTTGGCTGTGGACTATTAGGCCTGTGAATCGCAAAAACTGCAATATCTGCCAGCTTGTAGAGAGGCCGTTCACACAGAATTCTCAGGGCCAATTGCTGGGCTGAGCCTAGGTGCCCTGACTTCCCTGGAAAATGACCCTAGCTGTGGCCCTGGTCTCACAGGCACATCCTCATCTGCCCACCTGCCCGTGTAGAAGAAATTATGTGTGATATGTGCTATGATAGAGGAAGCAACGAGACACACAGGGATGGGTTTAGAGGCGTAGGGAATGCTTCCAAAAGGAAAGATCATTAACTTGAGAGTTGAAGTAGGAGTCAGTTTAGCAGTCAGGAAAAAAAAAATTAGCACTAGGAAGGAGAGACTCTTAGATAGATGAAGGAAACCAGGAAGTACAAGACCCCAGAGAAGAAAAAGTACCTCAGGACAGCTGGAGCCAGCTGTGCATGTGCGCACGCGGGTGTCCGTGCATGGGAGCCCATGTGTGATGATGGCTTCCCCGGCAGAGAGAACACGGAATGGAAGAGGCTAAATGTTCTAAGGAAGATCAGTTCAGTAGTCACATACTTTCTATGAAAGCAGCTTTTAGACATTAATGTTTTCTTACCTAGTTATTTTTAGGGTTCTTTCAAACAGCACGTAATGAGTGCCTACTATGTGTAAGACAGTGTATTACATGTTGCAGAGTACGAAAAGAATTTTGTGATCTTATAAAAATATAAGGGATATAAAGCCTACATACAAATAATTATAATACAAGGTGGAAAGTGATAAGTGCCATATGAGAGATAAAAATAAAATGCTAAGGGAGTTCAGAGGAGGCAGAATTCACACATTTATGTGTGGCTGACCTATTTTTACTAACACTATGATAATCTTAGCTATGCGACTCAGCTCAACCATGGTGATGTTAATTTTACAACTACTTTGACCTTCTGTAGGGGACAGTCTTTATCAAAATATCCTATTTGTAAGATGAACTTGGTCCAAGTACTGAGTGTCTGCAGGCTGACAGACTAATGGCATCAAAGCAGGAGCATTTCAGTGGGTTTAAGCTCTAGATGAGTAACAGTAACAGAAATGGAGGCTTAAAATTAGTCAAATTTGTATTAAGTGTGAGTCAGTGCAGAATTTTAATCACTGGTAATGGACAAAGGGAATATTTAATTATTTAAATTATTATTAATGTATAAACTGTAGGGTTTTTTTTCCCTGGGTACAATTGCTAATGCTCTGCCTATGGAAGAAACAATATATGAAGAGACATCCTTTCCTTTAATGTAGGACTCCTTCCATACACACCCTTTGAACAAGTGCCACCAAACTAGAGGGACTATTCCCCATCCAGTAGACTGGTGCACATAGCTGGTGGTATTCATTTTTCCACTTTTCCTGGCATGTGCAGGCTCAACTACACTAGTTGGTGAGCCCAAATTTGCAAGGTCTGGTAAATAGATGTTCAATGTATCAGAGGAAGAGAGTGAATTTGTTCTGCTCAGAGTCTGGCTTGGTGCTCACTGATTGTTATCATTTCTTCTAAATTCTGCTGAACTTGCTTGGCCTGTGAGACTGGATTTCGCATTCTTCCATCATTAAGCAATTGTGCTATCCTGTAAGCAGAAAACGTATTACTTTTAATCTCTTAGAAACAATAGTGGTCAAAGCCAACATCTGGTACTTAAGTCTGAGTCCTCAATAAACATTTATAAAAGGCAAGTGTAGCAAGTGCAACACAGTGGGAGTAGAAAAACTTCCACTATGAGTGGAATCCCAGTTTGGTTGCTTAGTAATTATGTCAGTAGGGCAGATGAGTGAATCTCTTTCAACCTCTCTTTAATCATCCACAAAATGGATTGTTCTGAAATTAAATATTAAATACAGACATAAGGCTTGAAATGCCTTATGAATAAGGTAAGGCATTATTTATTGGAGATCTATGGCTCTTTGGTATTAAGTAAAACTTTTCTTTTCCCTGAATCTTACACAAACCTTTGTTATAACAATCTGTAGATCAAAGTGAAGATTCCATTCTTCTGGACTTGTAATTGGAGACATTTCTACAGGTTGGGGATGAGTGTGATTTTATCTACTTTTTCAAGGGTATATACTTAGAAGCTCACTAGAGAAGTGGTTTTCTTGTCAATTCTAGTCAGCTGAAAATGAACCATGTATTTCTTTTCTAAATGGTATATTATTTCATCAGATTCATTTTTATACATTTCACGTAGAATATGAACATTTAAGTGAAAGAACATTTCAGAAAAAAAAGGGACAGGATAGTAATTACAACTAAACTTTCCTTGTGCTGACAGCAACCAGCTCATTTATTAAGTCAATGTAGTCAAGTAACGCAGCAACATCACACTTGATTGAAATCTTGGCCAAGTCTGACAGATGTTCTCTACTCATTGTCAATCTCAAGTATGTTTTAATGAGCTTCAAGTGGCTGGAGCTCCCCTCTGCAGATGTCACTGTTGCAGAGATTGTGAACAGATTCTTCAGGGCAATGGGTTTTGTATTTAATAAGTGGTGCGTGGTAGGTAACGGGTAGAAATCATTGCTGAAAATGCACTTGCAACTCTGGAAACAGCCATTCTCTGTCTGTAGTTGAGCCTTCTTCAAATCAGTTAAATTCAGAATAGCACCCCAAAGCTAGTCCTAGTCTATGTGTATAGCATCTCTAATCTTAAAAGTTGATAGAAGTATTTTGAAACCTTAATCTCTTGGGAGATCTAAGATTCCTACTTTAGGAGACTCATTAAAGCCATAGAAACATTTTAAAATTGCTTTGGTATATATGTATCATTGTTCCTTAATGAAATTGCAGTGTCTCCATGTGTGTGTGTGTGTGAGAGAGAGAGAGAGAGAGAGAGAGAGAGAGAGAGAGAGAGAGAGTTAGTTTACAAAGTAATTCCTATTACTTGTTTGTATTTCAGATAGGTTCAGTATAAGGTTTTAGATGCCTTTTTAAAAAAGAGTTTTCAGAGAAATAGTTTGGTATTTCTACTGGTTTATAGATCTGTTCTTTTCACTTTAGAAATTATTGCATGTGTAGAGGAAAACCATGAGGATAATATTTTCTTTGGTCAATCTCTATCTCAAAGAAAATGGTTTATATATTTTATATACAATGCCATAAAAATAAATATTGTGTAGTTGCTGTGGTGTATTAGTTTTTTTCTCCACACCTGGATAAATCTACTTCCTGTTACTAGTCTATCTTTCCAGTTCAAATGTAATAGTCTCTTTCTTTCTTTCCTTTTTCTTTTTTATACATCAAATATAAGCCTTTTAATGAACTGAAGTGTCTTTAATAGTGGTTGGAGTTGAACAACAATTCCCGAGAATTTTCTTTGGTCTTATGATGCAGAAATTAAGAGCAAAAAAATCTTGAGAAAGGTGTAAACATCGGTATATGTCAGAGGAGATGTGTTGAAGTCCTAATTTCATTTACCCAACACATTGTCTAAAATAAATGAAACTTGCAAATATTAAAGGAGTGCTTTGTCAGACTTTGATATTTACAACTTTTCATGCTTCATGCTTGATTTAAAACCCAAAGCCTGTCAGAAAGCCAGATGGCAAGCAAGGGCATGTCTGATACATAACTATTTAGCCATGGCAAGGCAGAACAGGATTTCCTTGCTTCTGAGTAAGTGTGAGGTGGAGGAGAACACTGCTGTCCCAAATGTGTACAGGAGTGCGATGATGGTGAGGGTTCCTGTGAAAAGATGGTTTCTTTAAAAATACTTCTTTTTTATTATCTGTTAGGTTTCTACAGCTCTGTGCCCTGCAAGTTTCTAGAGTCTGGCTGCTGCGTACAGCAGTTTGTGCCAGAGAGAAAATGAGTAGGGAGAGAAATCTCGGGGCTGAAATGCGGGGTGTGACAGACACAGTGGAATCTGAAAGAGCTGCTTGTTGGTTAGAAATTAGTCACTGGTTGGCCTGGGGGTGGGGGGGGTGAGTAGTAACTTTAGACTACTCATTCTCACGTTCCTTTGGGTAGCCTCACCCTTCTCTCAGGCTTGGCGTGCCCTCTGGGGAGTTGTTGATGGCACTGCCAGCAGTCCACAACGTTTAAATGGAACACCAAGTGAGAAAAGAATTTTCTGCAGCTTGGAAAGGCAATCAATAAGATGGGTATGGAGTCTGGGAGGGGATTTTTCGTCTTTCCCAAAGAGAAGGGCAGGAAGGGGTGAGGTGGCTCATTGTAGGCTGATTACTGAGTGCAGAGATGGTGGGATGATTGAAGGTGTGCAAATAGACCACAGCATCTATTAATCTAGCATATTTGTGTGTGCTCATTCGAACATAAAGCCGAAAGGTGGCTTAGATCCACTGTAATATTTAAAGTTATTGTTTACCAAAGCAGCATTCCAGTGTCCCTGGCATTCTTATAAATTACGGGAAGAATACATGGACTGAAAAATTAAACCTCTGAAAAAGTGCAGCTTTGAAGCTGTAAAAAGCCACTAACTGCTTCAGCTGATTACATAGCAGACTCTTTAGACAGCCAATCTCTCGGCAGGCATCCCTGCCGCATGCTTTCCTATTTATTTTTGCTGAAACTCTACCATGGATTTTAAGCTAAAAGAAAAAAATAAACATGCAAGCATGTGTTTAAGAAGAATCTGGAACCTCTCTGGTACGCTACGTGAGCTGAAGAACGCTGAGGTGGTGGTTTACGGTACGCAACCGGCTGTAACCGCTTCAGCTGGAGAGCACTTTATCTTCTTCTTTAAGGAAGTAATTGGTAAGTATATTTTCTGGCTGTAACCAATAGCTTTTATATTCAATGTAATATTTCTCTTGTGTTTAGAAATATTACATTGAATATAAAAGCTATTGGTCACAGGGAGCAGACGTCTTTTCCACATACCACTCTCCTTGACTAAATAATACCAAATTCTGTAGTACTACCAATGTGACAAACGCCTCTATCAGTAATGGGCTCTTCAATCTTTAAGGACCAAGGAAGAAAAGAAATTTCTTTCCTGAATGTCCAATGAAACCATGACTTACATATAAAAATAATGTCATGGATGTGATATAAACCAGAAAGTATGATTTTAGATATTTTTCTAGAAGTAGGAATGAGTTTTCATGTGTGTGTGCTTATTCATATATATATGTGTGTGTGTGTGTGTGTGTGTGTGTGTGTGTGTGTATATATATACACATGCATATTGATTCTCACTGAACCACACATCCCTGGTCTTCTCCATGACTGACATGAATTGAATTTCCTCATTACATCTGTGATTATATCTGTATGCCATCTCTGTCTCTCTCTCTCTCTCTCTCTCTCTCACACACACACACACACAAACATATTTGTATGCACTTATATATGTATTTATACTGATTTCTAGTCTCTTATCACTTGGTCTTCACATGACTAAGGGTAAAGATTTCCAAAGTAGCTGATTTTTAAAAATGTTTCCTTATTTCTTTGAAGGAGGGAGGGAGGGAGGGAGAGAGAGAGAGAGAGAGAGAGAGACAGAGAGAGAGAGAGAGAGAGAGACAGAGAGAGAGAGAGACAGAGAGAGAGAGACTGTAGGTGGGAAAAGGGCAGAAAGAGAGGAAGACGGAATCCCAAGCAGGCTCAGCACTTTTGGTGTAGAGCCCAATGTGGGGCTTGAGCTCATAAACTGTGAGATCCTGACCTGAGGCGAAATCAAGAGTCCGATGCTTAACCGACTGAGCCACCTAGGTGCCCCCAAAGTAGCTGATTCTTATCAGCAATATGAGCTCTGAGCTGAGCTTTTTTAACCTGTATGCAGATGTTTCCTGCTATCTAAACCTTGGTTGACATGTGTTTTCATTAAAGGGGCAATCTTTTTCTGAGTTGCACCACAATGTTCTATGGATTAGCAGTGACCTTGCTTGTAACATGACCAATGAAACTAGCTGATAAATTAGATACTAGTATTTTTATATAGATTCATAAAATTTATAATTCATAAAAACTGATAGTTTGTGGATGATAGGGAGTTAGAAAAAGTATATTATTTTCAAATGAGAAAATACTGCTAAGCCATGAAACTTTGTAAAATATAGCTAAGCCAGTAAGAGGCCAATTCAGACATCGCATAGGAGGAATGGAGTGGCCAAGAATCTAAATTTAAAATATAATGTAGCTAATCTTACATTATAAGTTTCATCAGGATACTGGTCATTATATAAATAAATGAGAAATAATTATATAAATGTTTTTCTTCAGATTTGATTTTAGAAATATATTCTGAAATACAAATATGTAATAGTGAGGTAGATTAGAATGGGGATATTTGCCCTTCATGTGATTAGATAGATTAAAGTTAGGGTAATAGTGCACTCTTTTAATTGGTTTTATACCAGCAACATTTAATCTCAATCTTTAGTCTTCATATACAAAATAATGTAAAACTTCAACAGATAGACTCAATTTTATACTTTGCTTTACATTTGAGGTTCGCAAATATTTTTTTAACATTTATTTATTTTTGAGAGACAGTGAGAGACAGATCATAAGCAGGGGAGGGGCAGAGAGAGAGAGGGACACACAGAATCAGAAACAGGCTTCCAGGCTCTGAGCTGTCAGAACAGAGCCTGACACGGGACTCAAACCCATGAACTGTGAGATCATGACTTGAGCCAAAGTTGGATGCTCAACCGAGCACCCAGGTGCCCCTCACCGTTTGCAAATAAATGGAGTCCTCATGAACTGCAAATTGCTTACAAGCAATGAGCTCGTCATCTTGAAAATTTCCCATGAACAGGATCTTTGTTTCTGGGTTCACAGTTTCATAGGCATGTTCAGTGCAGTCACTAGTGCCTGAAGAAGAAAAGACACTAAATAACCTCCATGACTGAAAGCAGGTCCCTCTAGAAGGGACTGCAGAGGAGAGAAGACAGCACTCTGAATTTACTTGGCATATGAATAGAAGAATTCGGGTTCCAAAAGAGACCACCTGCTACCCTTTATAGGTGCTAAGAAATACCAAAATTAAAAGTACAAGAAATATGATACTCTAAATAGGGAAGGGAAAAGAATGGTAATGAACTTTCAGAATAGACAAGTAGACTGCACTGGTTGCTATTAAAAATACATATCCACAGGCTGAGAAACATTCGCCCAAATTGCACAAGGATGCTATAGTGCTCTAGGGTAATGCTTTTAACTCCTAATGAGGCATTGTTAAAAATACTCCTTTTTTTTGTGCGTATGTCTATTGATCTGTGGGTTCACTATTCAGAACATGCACTGCTTTTGTGTGTGTGTGTGTGTGTGTTGGAGGGAAATTCATTTCTTTCATAGTGTTTCATTCCCTGGGGAAAGCCATAGAAGGAGAGTTGTTTGTTGTATGAAAGAGTATTTTATACAGTATTAAATCCAGGAGTTTATTATTTTGGGGACAGACTCACATTTCAGAGCAGGACCAGTGTGCACCTTAGTCCATTCTGTCCTTTTCCTGGCAGATATATCCTGTAGAGATTTCCAACTAGCAATTCCCTTAAGTCATAGTATCAGAAAGTATCTTATTCTCAGCAGAGAGGCATTTTTTTCCTGAAAACATGCTCTGAGCTATAAGATTCAGCTGTAAATCTTAACTCTCCTAGTGCTCAGGGATGGTACTAAGGGGGTTTGTTGATACTGCATAGAAGAACTAAGTAGAAAGTTGTACATTAAAATCGTTTTAAAAATTTACACTTTAGGAAGGCTTTTTATTTTGGACACATGCCTATTCATGGATCCAGGGACTAATACTGCATATGTCCCTCTATTCCAATGTAATAATCCTATAAGCATTATTTGGACCAGCAGAATAGAAAGAAAACAAGCAAATTAACTAATGTACTTTGAATCAGTGTCAATTTAGAATTCCTTGTGTAGACATAATCTGGCATGGATATACAGGTGACAGCAAACTTTATAACTACCACCCTCAACACAAATACTACACTTGCACATAGTGTCTTAAATTTCTGGAGGTCTTGTGTTTAATCCAAAGGCAATTGCTATTGACTAGAATATGAAGAAACAAAGCTTTATGCTTCTTCAAGCACTTAACTTAATCCACCTGGCCAGTGTGAAAGTGAAACAGAATGCTTTAAAAACAAATGGCAATTTCGATTTGGATAAACGTATTCCTTCTTTTACTCAAACCTGAGAGCTTTCTTAGTTGCAATATAACTGTTTGTGATAACTTGGATTGTCACCCCTGAGGATGAAACATACTTAACATATTAGTGTGCCTCAAATGAAGACTACATTCTTTCTTTTCTGCTCTGTAGAAAATGGAGTTCTAAGTCATCGGGCTAAATGAGTCCACATACCATGGGCTGATTCCTAATGTTACTCATGCTTTGACTCTTATCTAATGCTAGCGACCTGCATTGCACCTGAATATTTGTAGCCAATTTACATATACTGAAGTTAGAAATGAGAATTAAAGGCTTTTATAAGCACAGTTGAGAGAACATTCCATCTACAATGCTGAAAACCCTGGTTTATTATATGAAAATAAAGCAGCTGAAAAAGATTTTTTATATGTTCTAGGCTTCATGCTGCAGCCTGTCGTAAGAAAGGTGAGATGACAGACAGCAGATGGATTTATCTTTTTGCTTAGCTGCAAAACTACAAATCAGTTTCATATAAACAGATCTCTCAGCCAAATATAGCTTGACGGTAATTCTAGAAGATTCATCAAGTCAAGGAAAGTGATTATGTCTGATGACATGAAATAATGTAAAAGCAGGATATATCACATGATTTCAATATATTAGGCTTCATAATCCATTAAATACAATCTTTTCAATGAAAATGCTTTTCTGTGTATCAATGACTTTAGTATTCATTTACTCTTTAGGATGAGAAATAATTCTTATACCTTTTCATTTCTTTTTACCCAGAATAATCAGAAAGCATGATTAAAATAGTTTTCAAGTGACAATGTTTTTGAATTTTTAGAAACATCAGAGGTCATGGTAAGATTTTAAAAATATTTTTATTTTACTTTTAAGACTAACATTTGCACTTTGAAACTGCATACAGGATTTAGGTAATTAGATTTCTTATAAGAGAAAAAATAAGATGTGATGTGCATAAAGCATTTAATCAATTGTAGTTTAAAGCCTCTTTTACTCCTCTGTAATATTTGGAGGCAGACCCAAACCAATTCCAGAACAGTGATGGGGAGCGATTCTGTACATTACAGCAAGACTCTCAGGCTGCACTTAATTCTGGTATAATGACATCTGGCCAACATTCTAAGATGAAATTTTCAATAAATGCTGGCAACTAACACAATTCATTATGGTTTCTCCTGATAAAGGATGTGGGCAGAAATTGCTTTGGCTCTAAAAAAGCTTTCACTTCATTATGAGACTGGATCAATCACCATCAGCAGAAGACACTCATTGGGCTACTTCTTCTGCAGCTGTTATGCACTTTGTTAACAGGGCCTGTTGATGGCACTAAGAAATTGTTTCTATTAGGCAGGCATTATTGCCTGACTCCTCTAAGCTAAATTTGCTTTTAAGTGTATTTCTTTAGTAAAGAGATGGAACAATGAGTCTGAACTGAGATCAGTCTGAGATCACCTGCTCATCCTATAAAAGCAATCCCATTTCGATGGCATTATATTTGTATTTCTGCACAAAAGAAATGAAAATATATCTTCCCACTAAGCTGAGAAAGGGAAGTCAAGTTACTCAATGATCACTATGCATTTGAGACAAATGGAGAGGTTAATTTTCATAGCCAGCCCTTCTCTTTCTAACCTCTCTCCCCATAAGGAAAATCTGAATGCTGCTCTTGGTTGAGGTTGTAGTATAAACTAGAGCTTGAAACCATATATACCTGCTTCATCATTTCACATCATCTTTATTGGTTTTGTGTCTACATTGCTGGGACCACACAAGGAAAGAATTAGATAAAACTTGGAGTAAAGTTTTTCAGACATTAAAATGGATTTTCATACCCATCTCACCAAAGACAATCTAATGTATAAGCATTATTTTGCATTTTACACTTGTGGTAAACACTATATATTGTAGCAGCTTCCTTTGGACAAGCCATATTTAAATTTTTACTACCCTCCTCTCTCCTGAGTCCTCTAGGAAAAAAATTGCAGAATGTTATGATACCCAGAGTATCAATTAATCCCTTTAGTCAGACCCGTTTATTAGCAAAGAAAAATTCAAAAGGTCACCTACCATTTCGTAGATAGTTTATTCTGAATGTGCCTAACGAAAAGCGTATAAATTAGAATATACGACTATGTGCAAAGGTTCTCACATGTTAAAGAGGTGTGAATTATTGCAAATGAAAGAGATATTTGAGAATAAGCATGATGCAGTCATTGAGACTGACAACTAAAAAAATTCCAAAATAGAATTTCTGAACCACTTCAAATATCCAACATAGGATTTTGCTGTGCTATATCCCCAGCAGAGAAAGAGGGGTGACTTCACCACCACTTTTCAAGTTGCTTAGCGTTTCATAATTGCGAAGGCACCAAAGCATTATTGGACAGGCTTATCATTATTCAACCTTCTTTAAACTGCTTGGATCAATAGTAAATAATTGGCTAGAAAATATAGCTGGAAAACTTTTTGCAAGTGGATAATTCTCAACTCTCCTGTAATACCATATTAATGCTATATAGGAGTCTTGTCAGAAAATATATTTAGATAAATTGGTAGCGTTCATGAGCTTCTCTGTGGGCCCTAAATGGAATAGCATTTTAAGTGTTTGGTATAAATAAATGCCATTTTCACTGTCATCTCTATCAGTTCTTGAGAAACATTAATTGATGTGGTTAATGAAGCATTCTGAAGATTTGGTAAATAGTTAAAGAAGAAAAAAGTAGGTTCAGAGTTTACATGTTTGTACTAGTTAAGGCAATGTCTCCTGCCATCATAGATGAATCCTAAAACGTTTTCATGGCTCAAGAAGTTACAGGGATTTGCAGTTTGTTGAAGTGCTTTTCTTCATACAGTCATTCCAAGATTCAGGCAAATATACTGCTATCTTCAGCTTAAAGCTTTAAGGTTGTTCTGTGTGTTAACCACCAGCTGTTAGTAGGGAAAAGAATATGGA
Source organism: Suricata suricatta (assembly GCF_006229205.1). NCBI lineage: Eukaryota > Metazoa > Chordata > Mammalia > Carnivora > Herpestidae > Suricata > Suricata suricatta. The sequence continues at coordinate 89,926,864 of NC_043700.1, read as the reverse complement.
TGGCTTGAATGGGCTGAAAAGGTGAAGTTTACTTCCATTCCTGCTCTTTTAGTTAGCACTCAGTCACATGGTCATAGCAATTATAAGAGAAGCTGGAAACTAGTCTCGATGTCTGTCCGGGAAGAAGAGGTGAACCGCCAGGTAGTCTAGGCAACAATATTGCCCTGTATTCATAGGGCCACAGGGAGAAAAACCACTTATATATTTAGATGCTATGTATATTGCCACAAAACCAGGCCATGAGATGGGGGTTTTAAGATTAAACTACTGAGAATGGGACAAGAAGGTGGAATTTTGTTTGAATTAAACAGTGATTAAACAATGATTGGCCACCAACCCACTCCTCCTTGCCTCATTCCCCATCTTTCCTCCTCCATGTTGCTCATCTTTGGAGAATTCTACATTCTGTCACAAGCTGTAAGTACTATCTAGCCTGATTTAGTCAATGTTTAGGTATTACCAGCAAAGGCATTAAAACTTTATTTATTTATATCTACATATTAATATAAGGATCCTATTAAAAATGAAATATAATGCAGAATCTCAGTTTGGAAACCATTCAAAATTGGGCCTGTTTTCCTGGAAGTAGCTGTAGGGACCAGCTCTCTCCCTTTCAGCAGGCCCTAATCGCATTTCTTACCCTAGGCCAGATCTGAAAGAATCTCTAAAAGACAGGGCTGGATCAGCTGTTCCACTTTAATATCACCAAAAGCCACAAGTTAAAGTCAATTTTTATGTGCTAAATCCAAACTTCAGCTGCCACTATGTCTCCAAGTTTTCCAGCCTATTTGGGTCATTCTGTTGTGTAATGTTTAAATGAAAATGATTCAATCCCTTATCCATCTCAACTTCATCTATGGAATACTAATCAACATTTCCAAAGAATCTCAGACAGAATCGACTTCTGATCACTTATCATTCCACTTTGTTGAATCTGATGAATTCTGCACTGATCTTTTTCATTTATAATCTTTTCCATTTCTGTCTGTTCTAAGTTGATCCAAGTGGGCAATATTGCTCCTATGCCACAATTTTCATGTTGAAATTTACAAAAGACAATTGCGTGAATAGACTTTTGCTGAAGATGAGGGATCATTTTGGAAGGAGGCTGCATGTCACAATGGAGAGATGATTTATTCTGGGCATTAACCATCCCTATCCTTAAATACAGGCACACCACCTCCAGGAAATTCTCACTGGCTGTTTCTTCTCCTCATGTCTGTCTCTCGCCATTTTGCTGGGTTTTCTCCCCTACTTCTCACATCCCCTCTGCTTTTCCAGATTCCTGTGACTGCTGTTGCCCCCCCCCCCGTTTTTTTTTATAGGGCAGCTAATGGAAACTCAATTTTTCCCTTTATTTTGCAGAGTTTTCTTTGTTTCATTTGAAGTCTATTCTAGTCATGCCAAAAAGATTATCTGTTCTTATATAAAATAGCCTCTTAAGGCTATTATTTGCTAAGTAACACATTTTTTTTTAACTTAAAGAATTTTTCCACCAGCTTTTAAAGTAGTGTTCTCCACCCCCTTCCCACCCCCTAAACTGAGGCTCCTACAAAAGGAAGCTTATATGTGTAGGTTCTTCTCTTTTGGCACTCATGGTTAAAGAAAGCTATCTTGGAATGAATGCCTGAGTGGGACCTGTATACAAAGAGAGAAATTAAAACAATAAAGTCCATGTCTGAATCTCAGTGGAGAGAGTAAATATGTGTGGGTATCATCTTCCACACTTTAATACCTCCTTTCTTTACTTTCATTGTGTATATATCTCTTGGGTTTAAAACATTTTTTGTGTTATTGTACCCTTTGAATGAATAGTGCACTGTGGTAAATAGAGGGGTAGGTTGCTCCTCAGATATGTCAAGCAGAAATCTTGCCCGGGATCTTTAAAAAGAAAATTCTTTCTGATATATAACACTTATGATTTTTATGATCTCACTACTCTCACATTTCTTACTCTATTATCGCTCTCTGGGCTCTCCATCTGATTTCCATAATGTATGTTCATAGTGCATATGTTTATTACAACAGATTGCTAAGTTAACTTATCATGGCTTTTCTGCACTTATATTTTCTACCGATTTAAAATTTTAAGAGACACCAAGGCAAATCTGACAGTTACCTAATAAAGCTGAAATTCTGTCTACAATTGGAGTACCCAGGGACCCCGACTGCCTTTGGCTCTATGAATGCATGCTGTATGCTAGTATTGCATTGATCAGAATGAGTCTGCCTGCAGTGAGCCCTGGGCATGCTCTGGGCTGTGAAACTTACGGGGAGTGAGGGACGGTGTAATCATTGTGAGAGCAGCTTAGGTGCAATCGATCGATGCTCATGACACCAACAATGAACCACTCTCTAGAGGGGCATATTGCAGTTGTGAAGTCAAGCAAGTATAAGTGTGATGGGGTGGAACTTCAATTTTTCTCCAAGTAAAGAAACTAGTCGAGAGGTCACAGCTGATGAATGATCAACTGCTCCATTCTTTGGGGTGTCTGCAAAGATCAGCTAGTATTTACGAAAACCTATTGATAATTCCACAAAAGGACTCTCTTAATTCTAAACATACACCTTCTCTTTGGCTATTAGAAAAAAATACTAATTTAAGAGAAAACTGCCTTGGTGCAGTCAAATATTGGGGAAAATCACACTAAAAAATCTCTCTTGAAAGTGAAATGCCAATGGTCCAATGAGTTTGGGGTAGAAGAGACCTTTAGAAGTTACACGGTATAACTTCTTCCATAGTGCTTGAAAGAGTGCTGATAGTCATTTCAGCCTACGGATAGGACATGCTAGTGATGAGGTGCTTACATTCTTGCAAGACCATTACAATTTCATTTATTTGGAAATTTTATGGGGCTAAAATTTGTCTTCCTCTTACTTAGAGTTGGATTCTTAGTTCTGACATTTGGAGCTATCATGCAGTTCATTCTAATGCTTCTTCTGAAATCTTTCAAACATTTGAATGTAGCTTTTAAGTTCCTGTTATGCCTTCACATTTATTCTAAAAACCCTAAAATGAGATAATATATAGAACCTTCATTATTTTTGTTGTTATCCTCTGGATAACTCCAGCATGTCAATATTTTAAAAATGTAGAGCCCGAGACAAAATACAGTATTCTGAATTTGTATGGAAAAATTTACAGTACAATGGCAGTATACTTCTTTTATTGATATTGCTATTTCTCTACAACTCAAGGTAATATAAGTTGTTTTAGCAGACACATTTCAGTATTATTTGGTACTGAGAATTAAAAAATACTATTTTATTAAGTCTCTCTCACTCTGAAATTGTATAATTGACTTGTTGAGCCATTAATCTTTATATTTATTTCCATCAAGTTGTATATTGTTAGTTACAATGCACTCTTCTAACTCAGAAGATTTTTTATTTATTGTCAATTATTGTCAATAAACAGACCCATCTTTTAAAGTTAGAATCACCTATACAGTTAATAAACATGCCTATCCATTTAGTAAAAATGTCTTATGTGAGTTAATCAGGTCACTGATAAAAATTGGAAAGGGCAGAGTGAAGTATCTGTGTCCTCTAGCACTCTATCTCAAGACTGGTATCAGTATATTAACTTATTGTTATTGTTTGTATATAGTTCATGAATTCTACTATAATTCCATGAATTCTACTATATATAATTAAGTCTCCAACTCTCCTAGAGAATCATGGAAAAATTGGTCGTATTTCTTCCTGAAATTCATCTACTCTGTAGCTATTCTTCTTTACAAATGTAAGAATTCTATTGCAAAGGAAATGAAATTGGCATGAGTTTTTTTTTTCTCTGTGGACTCAATGTAGCTACTAGTAATGAGTTTTATCTGAAAAATTCCCATAAAATATCCATTTAAAAGGTTTATTTCCAAATTTTCTAGAGATGGATAAAGGGAAGCATGGAGGGTGTCAGGGACTAGGACACTTAGCAAAAAGGGCCATGAGAATTGGAGCTACATAAAGGACTCAATTCTAATTTTCACTTGTGGGATAAGATTAACATCTATCACCTGGAGGCTCAGTCAATTGAGTGACTGACTCCAGCTCAGGTTATGATCTCATGGTTTGTGTGTTCGAGCCTCATGTTGTGCTTTGCACTGAGAACACAGAGCTTGCTTCAGGTTCTCTATCTCCTTCTCTGTCTGCCCCTGCCCCGCTCATGCTCTTTCTTTCAAAAATAAATTAACATTAATAAAAAGATTAACATCTATCTTGTATCTTGGCTCAAGTTGCTATAACAAATTGTTATAGACTGGGTGGCATGAACAGCAAACATTTATTATTCACAATTGTAGAGGCTGGGTAGTGTAAGTTCAAGGTAGATCTGGCATCTGGTGAGGGTCTCCTTTTCAGTTTGCAAATTGCTGTCTTCTTGTATCCTCATATGGTTGAGAACAGAGACAGAGCAAGCTCTTGGGTCTCTTCTCATAAGGGTACTAATCCCATTCATGAGGGCTCTACTCTCATAACCTAATTACTTCTGAAAGACTCCATCTCCTAATACTTTCACACTGGGGGCTAAGATCTCTGTATATGGATTTGGGGGGACACAAACACTCAGTCCATAACATCTTGTCTCAGTAAGATTGGTTCTGGAAGGAGGCATGACTCTGATAGATCCATTGCTGAGTTCTTCCTTTGAGGAACAGAGTATAACAAAAAACCAGAGCTGGCAGCAGGGAGATGGTGGCAAAGGTGGATACAGCATAGCATGCTATAATTTCCAAAGTCCACTTTCTTTTACTTTTGAAAATTGGGGAGATTTTTTTTACTATAGTCAATCTTTATGAGTCTTATCTCATTGTCTACATATTTGCCAATAGCCATTCCACAATCGCTCCTGGATGTTTCTCAAGCCCTTGCATACAGTTCATTTGTGCTTGAGATTTAACGGTAATTTAAAGTAACTTGGCTTTCTCTTACCATTTCTTTGTCTACTTTAGACTCTGTCCCCTAGTAACCGAGTCTGTTCTATCATTCATTTCCAATTTGAGGATCATTCCTTTTATTAAAGAAGTGGAAGCAAAATGGAAATTGAATAGCTTTGCTCTTTTTCTGCTTTTGATATATTATAGCATATATCTCATACTCTGAGGCTATACTTCCTCTTTTTCCAAACACTTAAATAAGCAAATGTTCATTGTGTGCTAACTATGTAGTAGATATGGAACAAAGAATTTTACTTACATTATTTTATTCAGTCTTTAAAAAGCAGTGTAGAAGTATTGCTATTCTCATTTTACAAAGGCAGAAACCATAAACAGGAGGTATTAAGTAAATTTGCAAGACCACACAGCTGAAGAAGCAACAAAGGTGGGGTTAGAATCAAGTCTGTCTGTCTTAAAATCTTGTTCTCATGTAGTACTCCATCGTGAATATTTACCACATCTTCTTGATCCATTCGTCAGGTGATGGACATTTAGGCTCCTTCCATGTTTTGGCTATTGTTGACATTGCTGCTATGAACATTGGGGTACATGTGCTCCTATGCATCAGCATTTCTGTCTCTCTTGGGTACTACATGGCAATGAGAGGGAA
>NC_043700.1:89906131-89921220 GCF_006229205.1 Suricata suricatta | reverse complement strand
AATTTAAATATAGTCAAAAAAAAATCTTGTTCTCATAACTGACATATTCCGTGAAGTCATTTTCGAATTTTTGGCATTTTATTTATAGCATCAGTGTAGGGCTTTTGCCATCTTAATTGTATTCTTCATAATCTGTCCTCCCCTCCCCCCACGTTTGTGATAATGTGCTTTGTTTGTTTCTGGCTATGAGAGTGTCCTTCCATTTTTTAAAATATATCTTTTTAAAAATCCAAACTCACTGCATTGATCTATCTATAGCTACACTGTTTTTTTTTAAATAATTCCTTATATTCCTTTATTTAGATTGTATTTTCAGGATGATTATTAAAAACAGCTCATTCCTCTTGAGCTACACAGCTAAGCTTCAGAACTTTAGATCTGAGTTTAGATCATTAAAGCAAATCTATAAACATCAGGAGCCAGTCCCCACTGGTTTACTCTAATGCTTTCATCAACAAGATGCTACAACGGTGGAGTGGAGGCCATTCTAAAGGCAAAAAGTAACTAGTGCAGCACTTGTGACCAACCACCACAAAGACTATAGACTCAATTTACTATAGTCACATAAAGTGTAGCACACATATCTACACATACACATCACTTAAAATCACCTATGTTGATGTATTGGTTAAACTGTCATCTGTAGGGGTTATGTTAGTACAGTGAAATGAGAATTACCTGGCTAATTCTGGTCTTTGATAGTGTTAGCTAGGACAGAATAGTTTAGAGGGAGTGAAACATTAAACTTTATTTTTTTGATTTGAGTTTTGAATCGGTCGTTACCAGATTATTCCTCTGGCCCTTTTTTCAGACTTTTCTAGTCATGTTCCCTAGGCAAAATTTAGGTTCCTTGAAAATCTAACCATTAAAAACATTGCTTTGTAAATAAAAATATACATGCATTTTCCACTCTTTAAAACATAACATGACTCTGAAAATTACTTTTTTCATTTATATTAAAGTTTTCTAATGAGAAAAGAAGTTTTGCAAATACAATCAATAGATACATTAACTTGTTACTCTAATTTCTTTGTTTATATTTAAAGGTAGAGTTAAAAATTTTTTAAATGTTTATTTATTTTTGAGAGACAGAGAGAGAAAGAGCACGACCTGGGGAGGGACAGAGAGAGAGGGAGACCCAGAATTCAAAGCAGGCTCCAGGCTCTGAGCTGTCAGCACAGAGCCTAATACGGAGCTCAAACTCATGAACCATATCATGACCTGAGCCAGTCTGACACTTAACCGACTATGCCACCCAGATGGTCCTAAAGGTAGCGTTTTGGACCTCCTTCTCTTTTTTAATGTTTATTTTTGAAAGAGAGAGAGAGGAAGAAAGAGAGAGAGATAGTGGGAGAAGGGCAGAGAGAGAGGGGTACAGAGGATCAGAATTGCGCTACTTTTAGGCAACACATGTGGGGCTCCAGTCCATGAACTACAAGATCATGTCCTGAGCCCCAAGTTGGATGCTCAACAGACTGAGCCACCCAGGCACCCCAGGCTCCCTCTCTTCAAAATAGATTCAACAGTTAATAAGTATATGTAAATGTATAATTTTACAATTTTTCCACAATTGTCCTGATGGTAACTCTTAGGGAAGTCCTATCTAGAGGTAGCTTTTGCAAGCACTGAAACATGAGTAGCACTTTTAATCCCTCCCTGTCCAAGTGTCCCTTGTATGTATAAAATGTGACTTAAGACATAGAAACAGGACTGAAAGGAAGCTCCTGCTTAGGATGAGGCACTTGGCCATCTGGCTCGAGCTGTGAAAGAGGAATAGAGATATTATTTAGTTCACATAGTTTGGAGCAGAGGAGTAGATGAGAACTCCTTACAGATGGTAAAACTATAAAGACGTTAGTTATCTAACATTTGGCCTTGGATTCTGAGCACACCTGATTGCCACCTTAGTCCCACAGAAATCGTACTGTCTCTCTTTTCAGAGCCCACATCCAGTTTCTGCAAATCCCTTGCTCTGATGTTATTCAATAGAGAGCATTGCCTTCCCAAGTCAGGTATAGAAAATCTTCCACGAAGGAGCTTCTTCTTGAAAGATTTTGCTTCCTATGTAAATCAGTGCATTTTGTTCACTAACACAACTCAGGATAATCAGGTCACAAAGCCAAGAATGTGTTGGAACAGGTCCAGGAGGCTCCAAATCCAGATAGTTAGAAGCATGTTGGAATATGTCTGGGAACCAGAGTTTGCCTACTAAATATTACCTGCTTTCCCTGCAATCACTTATTAGGAAAAAAAAAGAGACACTGTCTGCCATCCCATCTTAAAGAACTCTCAGATGAAGTCAAACAGAATCATCTTTCCTTGCTTTATACAGATCATAGGAGAACTCTCAAATAATCAATGCTGCATGCAATTATTTTCTCTTACCCTCTGCTCTTCTGAATGACACCACTTGGCAGGAGGTTTTGCCACTTTCAGAAGGTTCAGGGCCTGAGTGGGTAGCAGGCTGCCTCAGTGGAGATTTATCATGTAGAATAATTCATTGAGCCATATGTTCCAATGAATATATACAGAATGTTGTAAATACTTCCACTGAATTTCTCATTTGCTACCAGAGGGAATCCATCTTTCACATTTTCCAGCAGAGCACTTGACTGCAGATGTTAGAAAATATTTTGCTTTAAGTTTTGTTCTGAATGTTCCCTCTGGTATGATTTACCTGGTTTTTATTTTCTGCTAAAGTCTAAGCTCTATGTGAATATTTCATTTAGAAAGGCCATAAGCACTCTTGGGTATTCTCTGGCTGATTATTTCCACCAGAATAATCTCTCCATCGTGATAGAGTGACAATGTCTCATATACCTCCTGTTTAGGCACTTGTTCCCATGCAATGTAGGGAAGTATTTGAGTTTAACCCTGAACTCAAGCAGCATAACAAGATGTTCTTCTAACTGTTAGAGGTCTTTGATACAGATTTGGTCATGCTTAGAGAGTTCCGTCAATGTGTTCTTTCTATTTCCGCCTTGGAGGTCAAGCCTGTGGTCTTTCCCTCTCAATGACATTAATATCAGTTGCTTTAGCTAGATCTCTACTCAGTCAGCTGAGATCAAACTCACTGTCTAAACTTTACTTACTGACTAGGAGGAGAGGGGGTTAATATTGGGGTATGGGCACTTTTAAATGAGTTTGTCCTAGACGGGGTTGGGAATTTTGGGAGGCAAGCATAATAAAACATAATCGAGACTGAGAAGAAGTAGAATTAAGAAGGAGGTAGGAACAAACCAAGGAATACTTATGTCTGCCTCTGTTTGGAAGGGGATCCTGAGGATATTTTGTGAGCCACTGAAGATTGTTTCCTTTTGCTTTTTCCATATGTGTTTATAGTTGGTTGCCAAAGTATGAATTTGGATGTCAAGATAATTTTGAGACCTTTAAAATGGAGAGTTGTTCTCATTACTGGGACGTCTTCCTAGAAAATTATAATCCTCTCCCCCTTTTCAATCTGCTTCATCCATCAAATGTTCTCCATGTCCCATTCAGGATACAAGAGGACATAGAGAAAGAAAAAGAGGAATGAAAAATAGGAGGGTAAACTGTTCATGAATGCCACAGAGTAAGAAAGCTGGCTGTCTTCATTTTTATTTTTATGATAGAATCTCAGAGATCTCTTAACTCTTATTTTTAAGTATATTTTTCTTTTTTATGTCTTTATTTTATTTTGAGAGAGAGAGAGAGACGGAGAGGGAGCAGAGGAGGGGCATAAAGAGAAGGAGACACAGAATATTTAGCAGGCTCCAGGCTCTGAGCTGTCAGCACAGAGCCCGATGCAGGGCTCAAACCCACAGACTGTGAGACCATGACCTGAGCTGAAGTCAGACACCAACCAATTGAGCCACCCAGGTGCCCCTCTTAACACCTATTAACCTTCATTGCCAGGAGCTGCCAATGCCTTGGAGAAGATTGGATTCATATTCTAAATGAAGAGAAGGGAGACAGTGGAAGTAGAATGTGAATTGGTTTTGGATAGAAAGATAGCAACTTCCATGTGAAACAAAATTTAACTATTTGATTATTCATACTTCATTTTGACCTGTAAGCATGCAGTAAAATCTAAACCACAGAATTGGCTCTCAAGGGGGTATCAGTTATAATTTTCTAATACAGTTAATAAAACGTACCTTTTAATTTTTCGCTGTCCCCGCTTTCTTCAGTTGTCTAATAAAGGAACATTCCCTCCCATTCTTTTGTCCCCTGCAGTGATCTGTTAATAACCCAAGCCAAAAAAAAAAAAAAAAAAAAAAAAAAAAAGCTTGCCACTGGTTTACTACAATTGTGTGAAAGAAGCTAGTGACAGCAGACACAGCTGCTACCAAAAAAGACAGTTTGTTGGCAGCCTGACAGCTGTTGACTATTTGAGTGTTTAAGTACCAAGGCCCTGAATGCCCTGCAGTAATCCTATAAAAATACTGGAAACTCTCCAAGTTTAAAACACCAAGGATGTGACTGTCATGCCTGCTTGTGCCTTCTCTTATCAAATGTAGTTTTATCTTATCAAGTTAATGTCATTTCTGAGGTAGGAAACAAGAACAGAAAAAAGTGTGCCTTCCAGAAAACCAAATTCAAAATGGCACCTGGCTCTCTGGTACCATGATTGTCTGTAAAGTTGTAATTAATGATACAGGATCAGGAACCTGGAATTCATTTTTAACATCCTGCTGCTACTATCATTTAAACCAGTTGTAAATGTGCTTTCATCTCCATCTTGAAAATACCCGGTGCTCTGCATAGCAAAAATCAAATAAAACCATTGTAAAACTTGTTTTACTTCAGAATTTCACAAATCTTTGGTATAGAAATGTCAGACTCTTAAATAAGAAATATTATAGTTTGCCAAATTATGAGGAAAATAAAAGATGAGATTCTGCTTTACAATTTGAGACCTAAAATTAAGGAATCTGTAGATATGGCCAAAGCTCTTTCTATACTTATGCTGAGTAATTGGAAATAATGTACATTTCTATAATGTACATTTTTATAATGTAAATCTAGTTTGCCAATCCCTTGTCATTAGGTTATGAGTAAAATCTTTAGCCTGGAGTTGCTAGAATAATACCTTTGTCCTGATTCTGCACCATTCTTTAGTTTCTTGCTGTTATCTCAAACTGAATCAGGCTTTTTCATGTGCTGGTCTCTTTCTTGTAGAACAGAGTGCTACACTAATTGAAAAGAATTTTTAGTTTATTTGCATGCAATTGGTTAATGTTCGGTCTCCAGGACACATCAACTTCTACTGCACTAGCTATTTCTGTGTTTATTTGTTATCACACATAATTGCACGATGCTGGAGAGACAGTTCTTTATGTGCTCTTCAAAATGCATGTAAATGCCTCCAGAAAAAAAATGTTTACTGCAGCTGCAATGGGAGGACTTTTTTTCTCTCCAGCTTCCCTGATGTTAGGAGAAAATAAGAATAACTTCTGATTAGATTTCTACCTGGGAGACTTTACTTCATTACTCAAAAGATTTGCCTCTCTGTTTGTTTCCTGCAATCAAATATCAGACTACCTCTCCATGTAGGACCTGGAGTTAAAGAGAGGTTTTCTTGTTGCAATTCAGGATTTTGGTGTATGATTCCTGTTACCATGAGTTATATGTATTACTATATTAAGCATTGTTGGATAGTCCAAGAGCTGATTCTTGAAGCACTATTAGGATTTAAAGAAGTTGGAATATTAAAAGAAGATTTGTTGACCCATGAAATCTTTCTAGTAAAATCTCATAGGAGGTGAGTGTAGGTGGTGCTGTTAAATGGTGAACAATCTGTGTTGGCTATATATGTACTTGACAGTGTTGGAAAGAGAAAGGGATAGGTTGGTAGATGGACCTGTGTCATGAAGAACTTGATTTTGGACTTAGTTCAGTAAGTTGGGGATCCACTGAGTGTCATGTTAAGAAGATTCATTTGGTAGTGGTGTAAACAATGGACTTGAATGGGAGAGGGATGCCAGCCTATCCCTGCTCTAGAGAAGGAGCTATGTGTCAGAGTTTTCTGTAAATTGTGTGAGAGATACTAGTAGCTGAAGGTAGGATGGTGACACAAGGAATAAAAAGTAGGGGATAAGTGCAAGAAGAAATAGGAAGGTCTTATTTAAAAAGTTCAACCATTTACCTATATCCACAGAGTCTCCAGCTTCAGTGATGGAGAATTTAAATATAAACCTGAAGTTTTCCACTTGTGTTATTGTGATGGAATTATTTCCAAAAATAGGCAAGATAGCATGTAAAGATCCAAGGACAGAGAGAGATGGGTTTGCTTTAAAATGCATTGTATTTGAAGTTCCAAGTAAAACATCTACATGGAAATGTCAAGCAGGCAGCTGGAAATATTTGTCTAGGGCTTGGGAGAGGGAACAGAGTTGGAGATATAAATTTGGAAGTGGAGAGTGTGGGGGTGGATGAAATTTTCAGAAAGGGAAACATTCCTGTACATATGAGCTATTTATTGGATTTGATAGTCTTTTAAAGGGCATGTTTTACATAGGATTAAGTCGCTTTGGTTGGTCAATGCTTCATTAACTAATTCATTGGTAAACAATGTGGAAAAAAGGAAAGGAATATATGAAAATCTCTTACTGATAGAACCAAATATGCACAAAGTTCCAAATATGGAACTAATATGTATAAAGACGTCACCAAATTATTAGAGAATCATATCCACAGTTTTCTTGGCTCTTTGTTTTTGTTTTTGTGCTTGCTTGCTTGTTTTTGTATTGTATTTGGTTTTAAGATGAAGAAGATTCTGCTTGAACTGTTAAACAATCTTGTTTGGTTCTTCATGAAGCATGCAGCTCTGCACAAACTTCTCAAAATATTTATTTTCAATGATTAAATAGATCTGGATTATATTTAACTGCTATACTTTATGAATTAAAAATTTAGTACTGTAAACTGTATTACAACAGAGTCCATATTTTGGAATTACTAATTAATTTTTTCATATAAGTATAGGTAACTTTTGGAAATTTAAAAGATAAATAAATGATGGAGTATTTGATAACTGCCTAATATTCACTCCACTTAATAATTTAAACCCCCAAACTGTTGAAAATCATGAGGCATGTTATAAAAGACACTTTCACTTATTCAGAAATTAATGTTTTCTTTAAAAATGTTTTGTTGTTTTTCACCAGCTTTATTGAAGTATAACTGACAAGTAACAGTATATGTATTTAAAGTATACAACATGATAATTTGATACACATATATATTGTGAAACGACACATAGATACAAGCCTGTACATATATACACATATATTTTGTTAAATATACACATATATACTGTATACACACATGCATACATATACACATACACACAATAATACACATATATACATATACACACCATGGAATATTATTTAACCATAAGAAGAAAATGTGTATGTGTGTGTACACCATGTCTTCTTTATCCATCCATCTGAAGACAGGCAGTTGGGTTATTTCCATAGCTTGCCTTTGTGAATAATGTTGCAGTGAACATGGCAGGTAGGGATATCTCAAGATACTGATTTCCTTTCCTTTGGATATACACCCAGAAGTGGGATTGCTGGATCATGTGGTAGTTCCTTTCTTAATTTTTGGAGAAACTTCCATACTGTTTTCTATAGTGGCTGCACCAATTTACATTCCCACCAACTGTGTACAAGGGTTCTCTTTTGTCCACATTTTTGCTGGCACATGTTATTTCTTGTCTTCTTGATAAAAGCCATCTTAATAGGTGTTAGTTGATAATGATTTGTTATTTTTAATTTAAGACCTTGTTGAGGCTTGATTTAAGGAAATGAACCTAATAATCCATTTTTTCTTATTTCAGGAGAGGCAGACCTGTGCAAGACACACTTTTTAAAATAACTGACTTTGCAGAGCTAATCAGCATAAAGGCAAAATTCTGTTTAAACTTTTCCAGTTAAGTAGCAGGCATTAAATACAGCCAGATTGGCATTTCTGTATTTAACCACTAAACTAACTTGGGACATGTGATGCTTCATAAAATGGTAAAAGCAAAAGACAAAACAAAAGAAAATAAACAGGAAAACTTTCTTACCTCGAAATTTAGTCATTTTTGACACTTTTTAAAAATCTCCAAGCTTTTGGAAATTAATGCTTTTGCTCATTTTCTCTCCTAAGCAAGTGCATTTGGGATGAACATTTGTGTTCTGTGCTGAATAAAAACCAAACACAAATTTGATGTATAGCACTCTTAAATAAGAGTGCAGAATTATGTTTCTTGAGTCCCACTGCTGGGTGTCTGTTCTTGTCTGTTGGCATATGCTTAGCAACCCACTTATATTTAGGTGGTAGTTCTATGTAACATCCTCAAGGAAAGGTTTGATTGCTACTAAGAGGAAGGAATGGCAATTGCATAAGTGACTATCTCTTCAAAGGCTTAGAATTGGAGTTGTATACCATAAGGTATTAGGGGTTGTGACATATTGATGCTAACCACTTATGTTAGTAATATTATGCCTCTGGCCTGGTTGGTTTACACTACATCCTTATTAGTTTCTTCTCAGCTTTCCACTCTAAACTGTCATATAAATGGAATATTGCTTTTAAAAAGACTTATACCACAATTCCATGCTTTCCACCCATGATTCAATCTGTGAATATATACAAAGGTTATCAAAGGGCTTCACAAATAGGCTCTTACAAGAGAAGCCCTACTTTAAGGAAGATTACTGTCAGGAAACCTCACTAAATACAGGCAGTCTCTGGGCTTTTATTTTCCTACTATTATATCTCTAATTAAAAATTTTCAAACATTATAAAATGGTAATTATTCAAAGATATTAGGAATAGCATCATTAATTCAAATATTGTTTAATGTGATAATTTTAGTTTCATCGTTACATTTTTAATCTGGATGATTTTGACATATATCCTAATGCATAGATGCAAATAAGCTCAACAACTATATAAACTACCAAATGTCTACATTTTTATTCTTTCTTATCTTTTGTGAGAGAAGGAAAATATATATTTGTATTTACAGAAATCATTCAGGATTCAATATAATAAATATACACTTTTGCATTATTTAATGGGAATCCTTTCCATTTTCTGCACTATATTTGAAAGGGGCTCAGTAGAAAATACAATATTACACATTAGGAACTTTGCTAATAATATATTTACTCATGCTGCATTGTTGACTTGCCAGTATTTAAAATAATACTATGCTCAACAACTTTTGAATTACTAATATATTAGTAAAGTAACAAAAAGCAAGCATTTACCACTTTACAATGCAGTACTGTTAATTTTTCAAATTCTCTTTGTTATTAATAATAAGAGTTAATCCTGAAATAAATTAAATTGTAACTTTTCAGTTATTTGACTTACCAACCTAAGATATTTGGTTTGTGGCAAAAAGTTCATACTTCCTATTTCTCGCTTGCTATTTAAATTTAAAATTCATTTTGGCCACTGCCCTGGTGTGGCTTCCTGTAAAGCAGAGCATGAGACAAAAAGCAGAACCCAGAATGTAGCTAGTTTGTTTAGGAAATGACTTCAGAGACCAAGAGGGAGGGGCAAGAAGAGTGAAACTGGGAAGGGGGAACAGCACAGGGATGATTATGGGCTTGGCCACAGGAAGGGACAACACTGCTTTTATGCCATGGGACTTTCTGAGGAGCCTATGACATAAGGCTCAGAACTGTCTGTCCAAGTAATCAAAGGAGGAAAACATTGATCTATTGGTTCTCATTCGTCATTAGTCAAGGGTGAGGGCATGGACAGAAGTTAACACCTTTACATTTCTGGATTAAACATGTGTGAGTGCTAGTGGGTCCTCTTGTATCTTTCTGAGTCTTGGGATCAAAAGAGCCCTGGGACTGGAAACAGAGGTGTATGGTAAACCAGGTGGGTGGTGTCAGGTTTCACTGGTAGGTGGAAACCTGCTTGAAACTGACCTCTGAGGCAGGAGCTGGAATAAGAGGTAAAGCCAATAGGATTTAAGTGGGGTGGGAGGTGGTTAGAGGTCTCTGATATAGCTATTTAGATGTTATAACTGATACTCTGACTTCATAACCTACTGAGCTGCGTACATAAAAACCTAATGAAGATACACATGTGAATTATTTCATTGTATTTGCATATTCTCTCTGTTGTCTCTTCTTTTAAGGTGGGCAATTGCTGTCCCAACTCTCCTCTTGTTTATGGCACTACCTAGCTATAAATCTGGACACCATTGTGCATTTTCTTCTCCTTTAGCCTCCATACCCAACTATCCACCAAGGTTTGAAGACTTCAAGTACAAAATGTTACTCAAATTTACTCTTTCCTTTTAATCTCTTTTAATATGGTTCTCATTAGTGAGATTATTATTTTGGGCATCTTTCTTCTTTGTTTATGATGGTCTTGGGCAATTACCCATATACAATAATTTATACTCTCTTAACAAGTCTTAACAACTCACCATGGTTAATGGGGAAAGTACAATCACTTATGGAGATTTCACTGAAAGAGATGATTATTAGAATATGAAACAATCTATTGGGTGGTGGGACCAGAAGGGTTGGAAAAGTGGAATGAAACAAAGGACATAGAAGGTGATTATTATGACAGCATTTCAAGAGATTTACAAGGTATACACATCATATTTATCTTCTCCCTTGAAACCAGGGTCCATATATTTCCTATATGTAAAGTTTGCATTTCAATGTACTGCTACCAAACATTCAAACAGAAGGCAAATAACTTTTGAAAGCTAATATATTCAGAGCATATGAAGAGATCAATGTGAAAATTATAGTATTCACCAACTGCATTTTGAAGAAATCAGATGGAAATATATGTAACATTCTTAAGAAAAATTCTGCATAGATCATTCAGGATAAGAATAGTGCCCATTTTATGGGTATTCTGAAGATTAAATGACTTAATACAGGCCAAGTACTTCACACAGGTTTTAGTACATAGTACATGTACAGTAAGTTATCATTATTGTAGCATTTCTCCTATTTTAGCTGGTATTGAAGGTTTTCCATGTTTGAATTCCATTGGTCAAGAACATAAATACATGTGACTCTTGAAACGATTTTCTTCTTTTTCCTTCAAGTATGTAACTTTGTAAAGTAGATCTTTACTTTGTGTGTGTATATTCATGGTGTGTGTGTGTGTGTGGTGTGCATGTGTGCATGGCAGAAGGGTGCTTACAGAACTATCTACTATTTAATTAACAAAGCTGTTTGTATCTCAGGACCTAAATTGTTAGCTATAGCAAGTGTAAGTCAATCACTGTGCTCATCCTAATGACCAAATTATGAAATAAAATTCTTGATTGGAATGCATAGAACTTTTTTCTATATATTTTTAAATTGTTATATTGTACACATAAGTTATGAGGAATTCTTTTTGTATTTTCTAATATACTAATATAATTATTTTCTCATTAAATGTAACGCTGGTGGAAACAGCAATAGGTGAACTCCAAAAATAGCCTCCTTCAACTCATTGTCTGGGTAGTTGTTTCCCTGAAGAAAACAAGAACCTACTCGTCTACCAGGATATGACTCCAGTCATCAATTCTGTTACAAGTGAGTTGCTTCCAGTTTCTTCTGCCTAGAAGATTCAGAGGGAGAGAGGTCATGATTATTCTATGGCTAAGTACCACTTCTGAAGTGTTTTCTTTGGCACAAGAACCTGATACAATGGAGATGTCAATCAATGCATGTCTCAGTCCTAAGACTTGCCCTTGAAAATCACATAACAGCAAATACTTCTGTCCAGTCAGCTTTTCTACTTACCAGCAGACTGCAAAGAGTGATCACTGAGGATTTTATAAATGAAAAGCCTCATGCCCTTCATGCATCCAGGTGGGGGGTAATTCTGAAGTGGAATTTTGCAAAAGCCATATGAAACCTAACAAAAGATTGTCAAATGCCACACAGGTGGCTCCAGGGAGCATGATGTGTCACTCACCATTGACTGTATCACCTCCTGCCTGTTCATTCAATAAATGAGGCCAAACAAATAAATTCTTGCTTCTCTAAAGAAAGGTTTCTGTTTTGTTCTCCAATTTATACATTATCAGTCAAAAATGAGTAATAATTAGGAGAAAAATATAAAATAAGATTATCATTAGTACATTTCTGATAATGACACTAACTTTAAAACTTTCAGTAGTGATTTGGAGCACTTCAGGGCAATGTGGCCTCACATTGATGACTGGTGGGTCTTCACATAGGTCTCATTAATGTTAACAGGAATAATGAGTGTTATTCCATTCAAAGTATTTTGACAATTTATTCCACAGAGTCTTGCACATTGTAGAAATAGAAGGTCATTGGTAAAACAGAATTAGAAATGAAAGCTAGCATGAAGCAATCCATATTTTGATAGGGAAGCAACTTGGGAGCAAAACAGTATTCTAGGCTGGAGACAGGTAGATAGCCAAATGGATCTTTGATCTCTTAAATGTCTCAGGCTTGAGCATTATCCAATAGTATTTAATATTGCCCACCAGAGTGTGATTTAAGGCCTGTAGAGGAAAACAAACAAGCAAGGAGTAGCTGTAGCATGCAATTTTTGAGATTTAGGATGAAGTAGCTGTAGCATGCAATTTTTGAGATTTAGGATGAAGTGAAACCAAACCAAAACAACAGCAACAAAACAACTTTAAAAAGCTAGCAAAGAAAAAAAACCACTCCAAATTTCAATTTTGGGTTGTTTTAGATTTCTCATAAGACCCTTGAAGCTTTAAACAAGACTTCAAAACAAATTTTCAAAAAACTATATTATTTACTCTTTCAATATCAATTTCAAGTGCTTTTATCCAAATATTGGATTATTCCTCTATGTAAATTACCAAATATTCTCTATACAATCCTTACATTTCTATGTAAGGGCCCATATATCTCCTGAATTAATGGGTTATTTTTGATAAAAATAATCTGTTTGGGTTGAATTCTGCCCTCCATATCTCCCCCATTTATTTTCACCTGGAATCTGTGAATGTGACTGTACCTGGAAGTAGAGTCTTTGAAGTTGTAATTATGTTAAGATGAGGTCATCCTGGATTAGGATGGGTCCTAAATCCAAATAACTGGTGTCCTTATAAGAAGGGCACAATTTGTGTGCAGAAATAGACATGGAAAAGAGAATGCCATATCAAGACTGAGGCAGATTGTAGTGCTGCATATATAAGAGACAAGGAACACCAAGGATTAGTAGCAACCCCCAGAAACTAGGAGAGAGGAATAGACTAGATAATCTCCCATAGCCCCCCAAAAGGACCTGCCCTGCCAACACTTGATTTCAGACTTCTGGCCTCTAGAACTGTGAGAAAATAAAATTCTGTTGTTTTAAGTCGCCGGGATTGAGGTTCTTTATTATGACAGCCCTAGGAAGCTAATACATAATCATAGTTTGCAACTTACTTGGGGCAAGTTTGTGCTTTCTCTCTTTTTCTTCTTATTGAAAAAAATCAATCTAAATGATGACTGCTGATTTGCTCTGTTTTGTTTCTTTGAGCTCGATTTCCAATATAATTCCTACTCTGAACATCAGAAGAGAAATCAATGCCACTTGTGCCTCAAGGAACACTGTAAGAGTAGAGAGTAAAACACACATCTTAACTGAGAGATTGGAAAGAAATATAGAAAGAGAACTATGAACCTCACAACCTTGGAATCAGTCTTTAAAGGGAAGAGATGCCTTTGAGAAGCCATCACGTGCCCTAGTCTTGCTGCCTGGGACCTCCCTCTGTCCCTCAGTCTTCAACATTAAACTTAAGTGTTCCCACCATATTACTTTCTGAGACCAATGGACCCTTTTTAGTTTTTACTTTTTAAGTTCATGTGGCAAATACAGAAGTGAGAATAAAAGAATACTGAAAACAACTTTATATGAAATTTTAATAATGTAAACAGAACAAATCCAAATTTTTATTCCATATTTTCTGTTTTTTTTAAATGTAAATAAGTCTGAAATGGATACTATCTTCTTATTGAAACTAATGCTTATCAATTGTCACTCATGTACTAGGAACGTATCTATCTTGTAAGTACTGTTTTCACATTTCAAATACATATCTAGTAGGTCCCAGTTTAACATTAGATCTGGCTCTTCTTGCACTTTTATTACCAAAATGTATTACTTGAAGAACCTTTTGAAATTTTGAGACTGTGTAATTTTGCTGAAGATGGTCTTCTTCTTTGTTGTCTAGTTGTAGAGCATTTTTATTTTTAGATTTATAAGCACAAAGTATAATGATCAACCCCATTCTTTCCATTTACATAGTTACTTTGTATACACAAATGCCTTCAGTATTTGTGCACCTATGAACCCTAAGATGCAAAATGGTGACAATTTACCTGTTCTTTCAGTAAAACATGATAGTTCTGGTTCTTGTTTCAAAATATTACACAATGAAGTCCTTTCTGGTAGGTGATTAAGCAGGTAAGAACACTATATCTCTCTTTTGTTTTTGAAAAAATATTGTTCACTCATTGATCTTGAATTTGAGAAAATTCATATAAGGTATCATCATCTAAAGGTCAGAGATTTTACTTATGCCATCATCTTCATCATCATTCTGATCTAGAAGTGCTGTTTGTCACTTACATTTATCTTCTGATTCATCTAATAATTGTGAGTCATCATCTTCTGTCAATTTTCTTCTCTTGTCAGTGTGAATAGCAAATAAAATTTCTGTATTCTCAATTGAGTTCAGTGAAAGCTAAAAGCAGCCCACAAATCTATGTCTCCCGTCTCCTTTTATCTTCTCTTAAAAGATAATGATGTAATACTTTGGTCAACCCAATATGAAAATTGAAGGATGATGCAATACTGAGGACTCATTTTACTATTGCGTAAACTTTACAGACGATCCCATGATTTCTGTTTTCTTATTATTTTAATCTTTCTTAGCATTGTTGAGGATAGTCAGTAAAAGTTAATGAAACAATTATTAGAATAAGAAATAGCAAGTAGTTTCCAGATAAGAAGTATCTTAAATTTATTGAAAGGTTGAATTGACCTTTGTTGTAAATGTGAGATAGAATGGATTTTTAAAAAATGTTTGTTTATTTATTTTTAGAGAGAGAATGAGCTGGGAAGAGGCAGAGAGAGAG
>NC_043700.1:89853725-89906031 GCF_006229205.1 Suricata suricatta | reverse complement strand
AAGTTGAATGCTCAATCAACTGAGCCACCCAGGTGCCCCATCATGAACACTTCTTTTTAAAAAAGTGTCAGGGCGCCTGGGTGGCTCAGTCTGTTAGGTGTCTGACTTCAGCTCAGGTCATGATCTCCCAGTCTGTGAGTTGGAGCCCCACATTGGGTTCTGTGCTGACAGCTCAGAGCCTGGAGCCTGCTTTATATTCTGTATCTCCCTCTCTGCCCCTCCCCTGCTTGCACTCTGTCTGTCTGTCTCTCTCTAAAAAATAAATAAACATTAAAAAAATTAAAAATAAAAGTGTCTAATTTGTGTTCAGGGTTGTCCTTAGTTAGACAAATAAGACTTAGGTCTGGATCTCTAGGAGTTCCCAACCTGTGGAATCATTGCCTAATATGTACTTAGTACTTCGCATTGTACCAAGCATTTTTAGCCTACATTTCTTCAATTAATTCCCATATCATTTATCCGCTTCTTCCTCCTTCCTTTACTTATTCTTCTGTCATTTCTTCCTTTTGATTTTTTTCATATGCAGACACAGCTTAAGTTGTCCTCTCACCCCCTTAGCCCCCTTGGGATCTTCCTTAAACCTAAGCTCATTTAGTTATAGTCTATATTAGTTTTTATTGTTGTTGCAACAAATTAGCACAGAACTTCGTGGCTTGAAATAGCACAGATTTATCACCTTATGGTTCTACAGTTTAGAAGTTCAACACCGAACTCAATGGACTTCGGTCAAGGTGTAGACAGGCCTACATTCCTTTTTGGAAGTCCTAAAGGAGAATCTTAGGTTACAGCTTCTTTGGGTCCCTTACTCCATCTTTACAGTCAACAATGGCAGATTGGATGCCACTCATATCACGTCTCTTTGACTTTTCTTTTGTAGTCACTTATCATTGTGATCAGAGCAGAGAAAGGTTCTCTGTGTCTTCATGTGATTAGATCAGATTCACCTTGATAATACAGGATAATATCCCCATCTCAGTTTGATGACATTTGCAAAGTTCCTTTTGCAATACAAGGTTAACATCATCACAGGTTCCAGGGATTAGTTATGGACATCTTGGAAACCATTATTTTGCCTACCACATAGTCTAACTGGCAGGTCTACATCCTTGTCTTGGCTATACCTTACTTCTTTATATATATATTAAAAATATCTGATCATACTGAAGAAGACCAATTGTGAATATTTAGTGGTTTATTAAGGTACCTTCAATTTTTCTTAATAATTAAGCTAACATGTTCTGACTTAATTGAAATCTTGGTTTTGAGTCTCTTGAACTTTTTTGAAGTATCTTTTCATTTAGAATCTCAGGCCATTGTCCTAGAATTTTTGAACTATTTATAGTCTCAGTTGCAGAATTCTCCAAAATTTGTAGCAATAGTATTTGCCTTCTTTGCTATACCTAAATATCATCAACCTTGAAAAACAAATTTTCATAGCTTCACTCAGATTGTGCTTAAATTAATTGGGGATGCACCATTGCATGTAAATGTGCTTTTCTGAACAGATATGTAATATATGCAGTGGTAAGAAATATGTGTAGTATAGAGATACTACTTGGATCTTTCTTTTTGCATGTGGTAATGGCTTGGGGATAGACATTAGACCATGTAGTTAGACTTCTAACAGTTCTTATAGGACCTCAATTAGTTGTCTGCTTATTGAAGGAAGTTATGCCATCGGCTTCTTTGTCTCTGTGGACCCAAAATGTTATGTTCATCCTTTTTGTGCATATGCTATCAAATTCAATGTCCTCTAATATGTACATTATTATTTTTTTAAATATACATCATGAAATTCCATATTTCAAAGAAATTTTTCTCTGGAGTCCATTTCCATTTTACCCATCCCTCTATTCTCATTTCCTAGACTACCTTGTCATATACCTTAAATTAGCTAGTATCTTTTTATATATTCACATCACATTTTTGCAAGGTAGATAAAAGAAATTGCTCTCAAGTGATGGGATTTTTACTTGCTGTGTTTCAGCTTAAAACATACTTTTCCCCCACAAAAACTAGTTTTATAAACATTTGCAAAGCTGGCTGCATAAAGGAAATTGCTGACACAACTTAACTGCATCTATAATCGTGCAAATGATATGACTGCATGGGGAGCGTGAAGAAGATAGAAGCAAAAATTGGACCATATTTTTACGTTAAGTCTCAGTAT
This sequence comes from Suricata suricatta, assembly GCF_006229205.1. Classification (NCBI taxonomy): domain Eukaryota; kingdom Metazoa; phylum Chordata; class Mammalia; order Carnivora; family Herpestidae; genus Suricata; species Suricata suricatta. Next base: position 89,903,861 of record NC_043700.1, on the reverse strand, counting down.
GAAAAAGAGACTAATGCCATTTAGTTATAATTTGAAATATTTGGAATATCTCTAGTTTGTAGACACTTGGCCAGAGTGCTCCAAATAGAGATATGTATCCTATGGACCAAATGGAGCTGTGTGTTATATGCCAGTAGATTAAAGGTCTCTAGGGATTTGGGAAGAGACAGAACATGCTGTGGTCTAGAAAAATTCACCTAACCTTCAGTTTCTTTCTTTCTTTGCCTTTCTTTCTTTCTTTCTTTGCCTTTCTTTCTTTCTTTCTTTCTTTCTTTCTTTCTTTCTTTCTTTCTTTCTTTCTTTCTTTCTTTCAATATAGAAGGAATATTATAGTGCCTTTCTCTATCATGCCATAGAACTCATTAAAATGTCTGAAAATTATATGTATATATTTTTAGACTATTATATTAGATGAGTACACATGCTTTTCTCAGACCTCTTTTCCTCTGTATTTAGCATAAAATCTGTGAGCATGAACAATTTCTGCAGCTCCAAATATTTATCTCTATTTTTGTAGTTTCCTTAAGTTAGGATCGTAGTTCATTTGAGTTGCTGTTTAAATTGGATATTTTTGTTTACTAAATACATGGTCTAGTGTACAGTATTCCATTTTCCTCCCTCAGTATATATGGAAGGCTTTTGTGTTTTGTGGGGTCTATAGTCCTGATTAGACAGAACACTAATTTCAGCCTGTCTTGCCTGTTTCCACATTCCACCTGTGTGACTTTGAGCAAGTGCTTTACTGCTGCTAAGTCTCAATTTTTAAGTGTCCAAGATGATGAGGTAAAACCCAAATATCTCTGACCTAACCTAAATTCCAATAGCAATACATCGAGTTTCTAAGATTCCAGTAATACTAGTATAGCTAATACTTACTGAATTTTATTGGGGCCAGGCACTCTTCCAAGTACTTTACCTGCTAAAAACTTTAGTCTTTGTGAAAACTATGTAATGGACCTTGTAAATTTCCATTTTATAGGTGAGGAAAGTGAGGCATAAAAGAACTAAGGAATTATCCATAGGCTGCACAACTTGGTAGTAACAGAGCTGAGATTTGAATGCAGGAATCCAGCTCCTGAGCTCACTTGCTTGGTGTCTGTATCAGGTTGCTTTTTTTTTTAGATAGGTACTCTTCATGTTGGAGTCAGCCCTGGAAAAATGATGAAGTACTATCTTACTTCCTACTCTATATAATTAAGCACATGACTGACCCACTTCTGAGTACTTTAGACACATGTCAGTGAATTAAAAATTTCTTCATGTCCTTTTCTGCTGTCGAGGAAAATCAGAAATGAATAACAAATGTCTACCTCTTTTAAAACACTCTGAGTTTTCCTGGACTGTTTGAAATTTCATCCAGAACTTTGGTGCTGCATTAATAAGTCCCTTGAAAATAGAACTGTATGATTTAAAAGATTCATTTCTTATAGTTGTAATTAGAAATAAAGCTAAAAACTCAAGATATTTTAATTTGAAGTGACAATGTCCTTGTCAAAAGCCAAGAAGGACATTTTTTTAATATAAAGTGATTTTACTGAACTATGACCTAAGAGGGGTTATAATTTTTTAAGCTTTGGCACATTTTTAGTTTTTGTGCCTTGCAAGCTCATTAAAATACAGCATTAATTTTTTAAAATTTTGCAAAAGTGTTTGATTTACACCATTTTTGTTTTGCCCCATTTGTGGCTAGATAGCCCTTAAGAGATAATTTTGAACTATTTAAACAAGCCTACTTTGAGATCACGTATAAACAACTTATTTATGTGTGATTATACCACCCACACAATTTTCTGTCCTTTGCTCTTTATTTTTCTAGAGGATTATAGCAGATGCTTTAGAAATCTGAAAGGTAAAAAAGGTAAGGTTGTTCTCTTCATTCTGTTGCCACAAGGAAGAATACCACTGGAAAGCTTTCGTTATGCAGTCGTCCCCCACTCATCTGCAGGGCTTATGTGCCGGGAACCCCAGAGGATGCCTGTAGCTGGGTGTAATACTCAGCCTATATTACATACTATACTTTTCCTATACATACATACCTATAACAAAGGTTTCTTTATAAGTTAGGCACAGTGGGAGGTTGACAACAATAAAATAGAAACAATATACTGTAATAAAAGTTATATGAATGTGTTTTCTATTTTTCAAAATATCTTTTTTGTACTGTTCTTCTCATCCTACTTCTTATGATGGTGTGAGATGATACAATGCCTAGTTGATGAGACAGAGTGAGGTGAATGATGTAGGCGTTGTAAAGTACGTTGGGCTACTCTTGACTTTCTGAGAATAGATCAGAGGATCTTGACTTTCTGATATAAATTTCATCATCATCATCTTTCTGACAGTAGATCATCTTCTTCCTCATTGCAGTTGACCGTGGGTAACTGAAACAATGGTAGATAAGGGGGAACCACTGAACTATATTTAGATAGCTGCATTTATATGCACAAAAATCAAATTTTCTTTGAGATAGTTGTGGACTGTGAAGAGTAAAACTCTTGATCCACAGTAGGAATAAAAAATTGAAGTGCTTCTTTCGTATCTTGTGCTTAACTTTAATCTTGGCACTACTCACACTTCTCACATTTCCCATCTCTGTGTCTATTCCTCCATTATACTGGGAGCTCCTGAAGGCAGGCATGTTTTTACATACGGGAGTATCTGTTGTTTTAAGCACAGAACCTAGGACAACACAATGTACTCATTCAATGTTTTTTGAATGAATAAATGAATTTTTGGCTACTCCAATTGGTAAGTCACATTTTTCTAGGAAACAACAATTGTCACACCAAGGTGGGAAGAGCAAAATATCTTCACAGTTTCTGTGTGTGTGTGTGTATGTGTGACAATGCATAACATTGAAAAGAATGATAGTATTGTAAAAGGTGTACTATAAAATACATAAATGTAATATGATAATATAATAAAGCTGTAGAATAGATTTGGCAAGAGACAACATCTATTTAGGTTGTAATTTTCTATATAATCAGAAAATGAAGACATGATTATATATTTATATATTATATATATACTAAACCAAGTCTTCACTACTACCTATCTATCGATCTATCTACATATATGTCACTACTATATATCTATATATAGGTAGTAGTGAAGACTTAGTTTAGTTTTTTTTTAATGACTTCTGAGTATTTTTAGCAATTGGAGAAAAATCTGTCTTTGCGGACATGTTGTGTCCTTGGGTGGTATAGGTAGTTAGAAATCGATACCAATTTACTCTAAAGATGCAGTTTCAGTGGCTCTGTTGTAGTATAGATGCTCAGGAAGAAAGGCATCATGAGTTAGCTGAGGGACTGATACTTCACTAACATTTGTGTCTTAGAATTTTTTATGTCTTTGATTTAGACTAAGTTATGACTTGTCTAATTGGACCAAATCTAACTTAGTCATCTTGGATGAACTTTATACTTCCTAGCAGTAAGTCATTTGTTACGAAGAGAAGGAGCCAAGTGGGAAAGGGGCATTAAGGAATCTACTCTTGAAATCATTGTTGCTAACTAACTTGGATGTAAATTAAAAAATTAATTTAAAAAACCCCCAAAAAAATACAAAAGAAGGATCCATTTAGGTAGTTTCTTAATGTACTTAAGATGTACTTAATTTTTTTTCTTTCAGAGAAGAAGCTTTAAAGATTCATGCCATAAATTTATTTACAAATATATATAGTATGCTGAATTCAAGAATTGGACCTATTTTTCAGAAGAATTGCACCTTTTAAAATGCTCTGTTCATATCTGTTTCTTGGATGAACAAAAAAATTCCTTATTCTTTTAAAAGTTGGTGTCTTTTTATAAAGAAAGGTGCAGTAAATCCAGATCCAAAGTACACAGCCATAATAATTAGGAATGCCACTTGTCTTCCACTGAAAGTAGCAAATTCTTCCTGGGGCCTCCTCTTGGTGGCTGCTACAGACACAGAGGTTGTGGGCCTCTGCACACTCTGCCCCAACATTAGCAGCTCTGGCAGCTCCATGAAAGACACAGAGACCTAGTGCAGAAGAAATGATGCTACTCTATCAAGTTCTCTTTTTTTTTTCATAATCTTGTTCCCCTGTGTGCAGAAGACATTCCGTTTATTTTATACATTTTTATTTAGGTTTTTTTTAAACAGAGGCAGTCTTTGCCAGCATTAAAAATTCAACAGGACTTATTGCTCTTGTGGAACGAGGAATGGCATGATGATTAATGGGAACCCTAATAAGTCTTGACAATTCTCCAACAATTTCATGACATCGTCAGTAGTATGTGCTATCCTTTAAACTTAGTTTGTAATTGTATCTAGTTTTGATAGGTATCTTTTTCCACCACCAAACAATGACCTCTTTGAAGGCAGGGGCCACTTTATCTGGGTATCAGTAGTACTTAGCACAGTGCCCCAAACACTGCCTGATTGAAAGGAGGTAAGATAGGACAGGGATATAGTTCCTATTGGCAAACTGCTGAAAATTAAACTTAACTTTTGTCTAACACAGTTATCTTTGATTGTCTGGTTATTGGTGCTAATTGGTGTGCGAGGCTGGTGGTGATGGATGCTGCACTGTCTAATGGAATTTAGGTCCCTTCGGGTTGCTTTAAGGTGAGGTCCACAAAAATCAAGGAGCCGTTAGCTGGGGCTAGATCAAATCACTGATTATTGACCAATGATTCTTGGTTACTTCTATGGAAAGGTAATTCAGTTTAAGGGGTTTTGCCAAGTAAACTTGCATGTTTTACTCTTCTTCCATCTTAATCAATATTGTAGTAAATTCTAGCCCATAGATTAGAGCTTCAAGTCTACTTGTTTTCATGGAAGTAAAATTTGTAAGTACTCTGCTTAGCTCTATGCTTATAAAATAGCCACTGATAATCTGTGAAATTATATCTCAGTTACCTACCACCTGACTTTTTAGTATATAATGTAGTCAATTTTTAGTAAAGGACAACTTGGAACCTATGCATTTCTTTCTGAGAAAAAAAATTCATGAAAAAGTGGGTCTAGGAGGATTTCTATCATTGAAACTTTTAACAAAAATGACTCAAAATCAGGGTATTGGAATTGGACATTCTATGATTATTTATCTGTGGTTTCTCAACACCACTCCTGTCATATTTTTCTGTTTGTACTAGCATGACTAAGAATTTGAATCTACATTTTCTGTGTTCCTTTGCCAGCTGGCTTGCTGCTATTTTCTATCAAGAAGGGATATTGTTTGAAAATCAGAAAGCTAAAAACTGGGAAAACTTCCTGCTTTGGGCTTCAACAAAACTGCAGTTATTGGCAGTCCCTGGAATTTTCTGGCAATTTCTGTCACCACAGAAGAGGTGAGATGGTTATGGACTGCAGTAGCTTTCATAGAGAAAGCACCTTTTCAGCACTTCCTTCTCGGTCCGGGTGGCACATATCTGCTGGATGTGGACCTGATGCAACAGTATCTTTGACGTGGACTAACAGATTCAGGTTAGAGGGTGCCAGCCTAGAAGTGTTGGTAGGTCCTCTTTTGGCTTTCCTTTTCTTTTTGTGCTTCCAACCCTTTCAACTTAACTGATTCCCTCTATTAACTTCCTTCGGTTTAAGATACCTGGAGAGAATTATGTTTTCTTGAGCACATGATGTTCTTTTAGATTTTTATTCATTAAACAGAAAATTACCAAATTATCAGTGTGTATAAATGTGTACAAAGATGTATGTATAAGCCCAAATGCAATTGTAATATTTCATCTCCCAATGATCATACCCAACTTTTGTCACTGGATTGTGAGCTTTGGGGGATTGGGAACTGCACTTTACTTATTTTTGTATTCCCAGGAATGAACTTAGTGGTACAAGTGGTACTCTTCTCTCTTTTAATCCATTCTTGAACTATGGCCATTTCTTGTAAAGAAGTAAACCTCTTCTTTAATAAACATTATTCAGTGTCTCCTCATTGCCCTTAGGATAAAACCAAGTTCTTTAATGTGGCTCAGTTCTATCTTTAAATTTGATCATTTTTTACCTTTCCAACTTCATCTCTTGCCTCTTGATCAGATTCTCCAACCTTTCTGTTTCCCCTGTACTTAACAACGTGTAGTCCTGCCCAAGTCCCACACTGGGCCTCACTTCTGGGTGTTGGCATGTAGATGACCTCTTAATTCTGAACACTCTCTTCTGTTGTTTCATCCCTATTTTCCAATGTCTTTTCCCTAGGTATGTTTTAGTTTTTAATTATTGTTTTGCTTCATATTTCCCCAAGTCCTCTAGGCTGACTTAGAAACTGTTCTAAATACTTCAAGTGTACCCTTTCCTACCTTTATCTTAGTATTTAACGTTGTGTGTTGCAAATGCCAGCTTATTCACATTGCAGCATGTTCAGCAGGACTTAGTTTATGTAGAGATATCAGCTAAATTTCTAACCTTGAAGAAAATAGGCATACCTGCCTATTTTCTGTCAGAAATCTGTTTCCAACTTTATCATGCTTTCCAGACTTTCTTGTCATCCTCACTCTCATCCCCAACTAACCATTCAACATTCTATATAGAGAAGAATCTAAAAATTTCAGAGGTATTTGCTGAAACAGAAAAGCCAATGAGAGACAGTGTGACACAGACCCAGATGAAGTTCTATGGATTTTTATATCCTATTTGGGAAAAAATAGAAAGGTCAGTCTGGCTTTCTTTATGTCAGTTAGGAGGGTGTGTTTGTTGGCTTTATGTGTCAATTTGGTTGGCCACAGTGCCAGATATGTGTTCAAACATTATTCTGGTTGTTTTCATGCATTATTGGCTTTTTGATGAGATTAACTTTTAAATTAGTGGACTTTACATAAAGTAGATTGTTCCCTATAATGTGGTGGGCCTCACTGAATCAGTTGAAGGCCTGAGTAGAAGAAAAGACTGACCTCCCCCAAACAAGAGGAGATTCTGTCATCAGATAGCCTTTTGACTTGAACTGCAGCATCAACTCTCCTGGTCTCTGGACTGTAGGCCTTTGGGCTAGAACTGCAGCATTGCTGGGTCTCCAGTCTGCTGGTCTACTGGGCAGATTTAGATTTGCCAGCCTCTATAATCACATAAGGCAATTAATTAAAATTATCTATCTATCTGTATCTCCTATTGGTTCTGGAGAACCCAACTAATCCAGAGGGCTTTCAGGAGTTTGAGGGTATATGTGAGTATGGAAGATTGACATTTCATTCATTGTCTAAATATTTGCTGAGTTCTACATGTAAACTCACCCCAAAAGCAACAGAGTAGAGCACAGTGAGAGAGTGCTTAGGTGAGGATGTCGTACAGTTCTTGGAGCCACTGATGAACAAAGGACCAACGTGTCCTGCTTGCCTGGAGCATTCGGAAGGCAGGATGTTGATTGTAGAAGCCCACGAAGGCAAGGGAAGGAGGCAGGGAAGCAGTGTTGCAGTGTGAAGTTCTTCCATTTAGTGTGGCAAGGATGCATGAGGTTCCTATGGCCATGTGTGCACTGCGAAGAGCAAGACTTGAGAGCTGTCTTGGTGAACTGATGACAAAAGGGGACCCAAACATTAAGAGATGCTATGATGTACTGTTGGGGCACAGATCCTCCTGTGTTCACTTAACCTATACCACAAGTGTGCAACTCAGAATGCCTATCACACAGGATGCCTGCCACACAGGAGTAAATCACAACAGTGTCACATAAACCATGTGTTTCCTTTCCACATTTTACTGTCCCAAACTGAATGAGCCAGAAGCACCATGAAGAGAAGGAAAGAAAAATGCTTTCCACTCCCATGGTAGGTCCCTATGCCAAGATCAGGTTGGTCCCAGCTGTAGGGTAGAACAGTCACTTTACACTGGATGCCATGAGGTTACCCCACTGTGAAGTTAGGGGACACAGTCTACATAAGAATACCTTCACTTTTGGTACCAATTGCAGAGTTGAGGGTTTCCTCAAACCACTCTCTGTTTCAATAATTTGATGGAGGGACTCACAGAAATATCACTGAAAGATGTTATAGTCACAATAATAGTTTATTTCAGCTAAATAATATAGATTAGAATCAGCCAAGAAGAAAAGTATGTAGGGAGGAGGAACAGAACCCAAAGTGAAGCTTCTGTTGTCCTCTCCCCATGGAATCATGGATGGTATTATCTATTTGGCATCAATGTGTAACACTACATGTGGAGCATCACCTGAGCCTTGTTCAAAATGTTAACTGGGGTCCCATGGTTCACTGTCCACATGCTGACTTTTAGTCTCCATCCCTTCTGGAAGTAGAATGGTTATTTTGTGGTCCAAAGCTCCCATCATAAATCATATTGTTAGATGGTCTGGTGGCCAAGTCCCCCAAGTAAACAAAGATAGTCTTCCTAGAGATCACCTCTCAAATGAGGAAAAGGCCAGACATCTCTTTGGCAAGGTTATATTCTTGCCTTCACAGATGTGAATTTTGATTCAGAATTTCTGGTCACTGAATGGGACATGGAGATAGAACATGATTAAATGAAGGCATCCTTTGAAAGCAGTTTTTACATCTATCAAATTTACACTTAATGGTACAGTGACGCATGCCCATCTTCTCAACTATAAGTGAGCTCTGTGAAAATGGAGATGCTATCTTTCTTGTCCCCACAACCCAGCACAGAGATTATTAGTATAGGCTCTAAAGAAATATTTGTCTAATAAATGAATGAAGATTATTCACGAAACCCAAGACCACCACTACAGAGCTATGCTGGTATGATACATGTACTTGTGGTGATCATGACAGAGTTATAAATGGTCAGAGCCTCAGTGATAAAGTCATCAACTTTTGTCTAGAAGAAAGAGAAAGAAGACTCAAATATTCCAGTTATTACCTCATTAACCTTCCAGAAGTAGCAAAAGTATCTAGGAGTGACTGGAGAGAGAGAACAATTGCTCGTAAGTTTCAAATGCAGACCTTGTTTTTTCCTTTTGTTTAAAATAATTTATGACCAGAGCCACGCAGTTAATAAAATGGGATTCATGTCCTGAAACCTTGAAAAGAAGGATTCTTGGGGACTCCTGGGAGGCTCAGTCAGTTAGGAGTACAACTCTTGATTTCAGTTCAGGTCATGATCTCACAGTTTATGAGTTCAAACCCCACCTTGGTCTCTGCTCTGTGCTGACAGCATTGAGCCTGCTTGGGATTCTCTCTCCCTCTCTTTCTGCCCCTCCCCTGCTTGCTGCTTGTCCTTTCTCTCTCTCTCTCTCTCTCTCTCTCTCTCTCTCTCTCTTCCAAATTGAATAAATAAACTTAAAAAAAAGAAAAGATGGGTTCTTTCAGAATGGCTGTAAACCAGTAAAAGACTAGGTGTGGCATGACAAATACATTCTAAAAGTGTATAAAGAGTTCCCCGTTAGTTTTAATACTGACATATATGAAAACCGTTTGTAAAGTTTGAACAAGGATATATTTTATGACTATGAATAATGTCTTTTCTTTTAAGGGAACTTTTGATTTTAGATTAGTTTTAAATGTATAGAAAAGTTGTGAAGATTGTACAGAGAGTTCTCATATACCTTCACCCAATTTCCTTTATTATTAAGATCCTGGATCATTATGGTACATTGTCACAATTAATGAATCAATATTGACATAATAGTAATAATTAAAGTCCATACTTTATTCAGATTTCCTTGCTTTTTACCCACTGTCCTTTTGGGGGGCTCTGGGATACCACATACATTTAATCATCATGTCTCTATAGGCTCTTATTTCTGACTATTTTCCCCTATTTTATTTTTGACTTTGACAGTTCTGAAGAGTATGATTCATTTATTTTATAGAATGTCCCTCAATTGAGATTTGTCTTATGTTTTCTCAGGGTTAAGATGGGATATGCACTTTTGGGAGGAAGACCACAGAGCTAAAGTGCTTTTTTATCATATCTTATAAAGGGTACATGTTATCAGCATAACTAGTCACTTTTGACCTTGAACACATGGCTGAATTAGTGCCTGTCAGTTTCTCCAGTGTGAAGATATTCTTCTCCCCACTTGCATTTCCATGATGTACTTTTTGGAAGAAATTCACCATGTTCTGTGTCTCCTTAAGGAGTAGAGAGTTATATCTACCTCCTGAAGGTAGAGTATGTATATTCATTCTGTTTTGAGTTCACTGATGCTCTTGGATCTTTGGGCTTCTGCTTTTTATCCATTGTCTCTCAATGATATTAGTTTACCTTTTGGATTATTAATTTCCTTACCCTTCTTTTTAAAAATGTTTTTAAACATTTATTCATTTTTCAAAGAGACAGAGACTAATGAGGGAGGGAGGGAGGGAGAGAGAGAGAGAGAGAGAGAAAGAAAGAAAGAGAGAGAGACACACACAGAATATGAAGCACCTCCAGGCTCTGAGCTGTCAGCACAGAGCCTGATGTGGGGCTTGAACTCAAGAACCATGAAATCATGACTTGAGCTGAAGTTGTATGTTTAACCAACTGAGCCACCCAGGTGCACCTTCTTACACTTTCAAATTAGTTTTGCATCCTTCTTGGGAAGTCAGAGAGATTTAATGCCATGTGTTATGGCTTTTCAATTGAGCCTAGAAAATGGAGCAAGTAGGTAAATCCTCCTTGGATTCATTCAGATTGAACCTGAATGTTGTAGCTTCTTTGCTAAGAAGTGGGGGGATGATTCAGGCCAGGCCAAAACCCAGTTTTAGGTACTCTAGTCTGTCTTCTGATACAGTGGTAACAAGGACTTTCCACTGAACAAATATTAGAGGATACAGATTTCAGGTGCAAAAGAGGAAATCTCTGGGTACCCATAGATTAAATCTCATACAACATTGAAATAGAAAACAATGGTGGAAACCAATGAATGTAAAAACTACAGTAACAAGAAATTTTGTTCCTTTTCCATCTCTTTCAATACCAAGTCTTTCCTAAATTATGGCATTTGTTATTTATTGGATACTTATTGTATGGCAGGTATTGTGCTAAAGCTTTTACACATATTCTCTCGTTTCACTTTTAGAACACTGTAGCATTTTTGCCTCCTTTCTAGATGGAATGAAATGAAGACTTAGAGTGATGAAGGAACTTGCCCAGAGTTATACTGCTGGGAAGCAATGGAACAAAGAGAAATTCCAACCTAGTTGGTGGGCCTCCAGGTAGTCTTGATGGCAGAGAAGTGGGCAGTGTATAGTGGCTTTACAGATGTTCGTTGCCTTTTGCAGTTTTCATCTTTGTCCTGGTGTACAAACCTACCTAGAATGCCTGAAGATAATTTATAGTAAAGTAAAGTTAAAATAACCATGGTACTAACATCATAAAATTGTGATAATTAAATAAATTAATCCAAGAGAAATCTTCATTTATTCCTGGTTCATAGTAAGAGCTTAATACCAGTTAGCTATTAAAACTATTATTATTGACATTATTATTATTACTATTCAAATTGACCATTCCTTTTATAAAAATTCTAACTATGATATATTGAATGGAAGATAAGTGAAGACCATTCAGAGAGACTGAATAGCACTCAGTGATGGATATAAGTAAGTTTTAGATATTCTAATCCTAAGACAGGACATAACCTTGACCTGCCTGTTCCCTCCCTGCTCATTCCTAGGCTGTTCCCCCTCTATTTTTTCCCCCCTGGATTCTGAATCTTCTTGACTCTGTTTCACACAGTTCTGACCTCTGGTCTTGAGCTTTGTCTCTGTTCCCATCTTAGGACCTGTCACTTTCTGGGCTCCTACTACTTGAAGGAACTTGGAGATTCAGTCCTGACCCATTTAGCCCATCAGTTTGTATTGGCTTTGCCTTGACCTTCTTCTCTTGAGTTTTACTCCTATGTTTTCAGTGCCCTCACAAATTGTTCTTTTCCTCTGCAATCCTCATACTGGCTCAGAAAGGATCCCTCAGTCAGTCCCCAGGCACGTACTGTACAAGTACATTTTGACCAGCATTTCCTAGATGCTGAGACTTGTGCTAAGCACTTCAGAGGGTCCACCCTACTTTGCCAAGTGATTAAACTAACTTTTAGGAAAAATGAAGTTCTTGCAAAGAATCTTGAGTTTGGAGCTACATTAGCCCTGCTGGGTGTTCGCTGCATGTCCAGAAAGTTATCTAGAAACACAGACCTTGGACCTTCAATAAGCTTGTCAAATTTAGCAAATAAAAATACAAGCCTCATAATTAAACCTAAATTTCAAGTAAATGAGATTTTTAAAGTATAAAATATGTCCCAAATATTTCTCAAGACATACAGTACTGATTGAGACATACTTACAAGAAATTGTTTGCCGATTACCTGAAATTCAGATTTAACTGGAGTCCCGTACATTATCTGGCAGCCTTACTACATCTCCTGTCACATTTATCACTAGAGACCATCATTCAGGTCTCTGTTACCTGACAGCAGTTTAGAAATACTCATTTGTCCTTTAACATTCTTATCTTGATCTCGACTTTCTGTCTCCTTAGGGTAAACTATCCTAGGGTGACCTTACATCTTGTGTTGTGTGGGAAAGTCTCACTTTATTCTGTTGTCTTGATATAATTGCTAACAATCCTCTTTCATTTTTAGCAGTGTTTTGGTTTGAATGATAAATTATATGGTCACCAACAACTAATTCTTCCCTTGATTTCCTGCTGACCATGTTAGTAAGTAAAATTTGAGCCTTTTTTCCCTCAAAGCTGTACTCTAATTCTCTGGAAGTTGCCACCATTTTGATTAACCTGTTCTTTACTACCACCAGGTCACACCATGCTGCTAAAGCTAACATAGACAATAAGTGACTTCTGAACAACCATTAATACAGTTACTTTCTGTACTTGCTTCCATGTGTACAGAGAATGGGAAAACCGAGCAAATATTTGATGAATTTGGTAAATATGACTGATTAACACAGATAAGTCAGGTGAAGAATATGCAAGTGCCATTTGTTTGAAATTATTTAGGTAATTTAGAAGTTACTTCATAAATACATGATGAAGATCATGTCTACATATGATTTATAGCAATCATTGGTTAAGCATTTTTAGCGTGTGCAGAAGTAAAATAATTATCTTTTTATTGCCTCAGGTCACTATTTCTATTTCACTGTATCTACTAAATGCAATTCTTGTATCAAGCAATAAAGTAGAGAATAAAGTTACAATTTTATTCCTGTGAAATGTCAAATAACTTGAATGATTTATTTTCTTCCTTGATTTATCCATTTATGGTTTGTATTCAGGTATATGTATGTTTGAAAGGAGTTTTGTAGACTTTTATGCACATGCAACACAATGTGCTGCTGAGTCAGAATCATCTTTATCTTTCATAAGCGTCATATAAATAGTCAGGGCCTGTCAGAAACTAAAATAACTGTCTTTATCTTTTTAATAAAATAATGCACCACAAATGTTGCTATTAGTTAACGTGATATTTTTTAACCTATATTGGTTTCATATGAGCCAAAATATGTGGTGTTCAAAACAGAAAGGAAAAGACCATCTCTCAGTAAGAATTCATATTATAAATATATTTATTTCTAAATGTGTCTTTCACTGAAACATTAAAAAGTTATTTAGAACTTAGTAGGAGAAAACAAATATGTCATTATATTTCCTTTAGGTTAACTCATTCAATATAAATAAACAAAATGCATTATTATATCTTAGCAACTGTGATTGGATTCTATTTTTGGATGATAAAATAATAGCTGTCTTATTAAATCTAAATCAAAGTTTCTTTTGGGAAACTTAATTTCAAATATCACTACTAATTCAATCAGTATTTTAATGACCTCTAAGGAAAACTGTGAATGTATTATGAATATTTAGAAATAACATAGCTATTTCAAGAGGAAAAATGGAAATAACAAGAAAAAGTGTAATGTCATAGTTACTTCATTAGAGTGGAGAAGGCATCAGTGAGAAAATTCCAGGTAAACTTAAAATACACATGAGAATCACCCTGACCGTAGTGTGGAGAATGCATAGGAAGGATTCAAAGGTAAGAGCATATAGATCAAATTATAAACATTAAATCTGTCCAGTTTTTTCGTGTATCAGTTAAAATTGGTAAACCTGCTTAAGATATTTAAAAAGAAGGTTATCATAGTAATTCTAGTGAGACATGATTTTGTCTTAAACTAGAATGATTGTGGAAATGAAGACAGAGAATAATTGGATTAGAGAATCTCTTAGAGGTAGAATTTATATGAGTTGTTGAGTGTTGTGCAAGGTGGGAAATATAGGGACTGCTAAAGAACCAAGAATGTCTTCTAGGTTTTTGGAATAAGCAACAAAAGAATGCTGATACCATTTGTGTAGAAGGGGAGCCTAGACGAGGAACACATTTTTGGAGGAAGGAATCAAGAGTTTGCTTTAGGACATGGTAGATTTGCCATGTTTTTGATGTAGCCAACAGACTTACTGAATACTTACTTGTATCTGAAGACACAAATTTGGAAACCATTAACATATTCGTGGTCCTTTACATCACAGAAATTAATGAGATCACCTCAGGAGAGCATATGAGAAGAAAAAAGAAAGTCAAAGACAAATTCTGAGGAGGGTTTTTTACATGTCAGGAGCAGATTGCAGGATAAAAGGGGGAAAAGTCTGGAATATGGTGAGAAGAAAGAAGTCAAGAAGTTGGAAGGTTCAAAATCTAGAAATCCATCTGGGAGGTCTAATAAGGTAAGGATGGGATATTGAATCCATTGGATTCAGCAATTTGTAAAGATTGATGGACTTACCAATACCAGAGCTGGTAGACAGGTTTGGCTAGCAACCATATTGGAGGGGCTGGAGAATGGATTTAAGGAGAGGAGAAAGGCACCGTGTGTGTATACAACACAGTAAGTGCTGTCGTGACCATGCAGCAGAAGTGTAGGAAGGTCTGACAATTCATGGAAGGCTGCACAGCAGAGGTGACAGAAATTATGTGTGAATAGAACACTTACTGCTTTATGTTCTGAAATGTATTCATTTAAAACTCATTTTTATGGAGTTCCAAAATGTGTTACATACTCCCTCCTATGCCTTCTCACACTTAGGATATAGAACATAATGCAACTTTTTGTTTTAGCTTTGTTTATTTTGAGAGAGAGAGAGAGAGAGCGAGAGAGAGAGACTGAGAAAGGGAGGGGTAGGAGAGAGGGAGAGAGAGAAACCCAAGCAGGATCTAAACTGCCAGCTAGAAAATGACACAGAGCTCAAACTCATGAACCATGAGATCATGACCTGAGCTGAAACTAAGAGTCAGTTGCTTAACTGCCTGAGCCACCCAGGCATACCAAATAATGCAACTTTTGATAAGAATGACCACTTCTTTATTTTTCATTGGCATGTTTGGGTTATTAAGAGTTAATGAAGGACACCTAACTCTATTCTAAATGGGCTCAGATATTTATACTTTGGGTTTTGTGTGTGTGTGTGTGTGTGTGTGTGTGTGTGTGTGTGTGTGTGTGAGAAAGAGAGAGAGAGAGAGAGAGAGAGAGAGAGAGAGAGAGGGAGAGAGGGAGAGAGATGGGAAGGGAATGCAAAAATCCAGATTTGTCAGTCTCCAAAACTCATGCTCTTTTCCTAACTAGTCCATTTTTCTAGCTAGTAATTAGATTCATTCATTCAATAAATATTTTTGATTACCTTCTAAAATAAAAGAATTGTGAGAGCTAACCTCTATTAAGTGCTTACTTATGTAGGCAGGTAATGTTCTAAGTACTTTACATACATTTTCTCATTTAATCCTCACAACAATCATATGAGATTCCATTGTACGAGATGGCAAACTGAGGCCTGAATTGTTTATATAAATGTTTAGAGGTTCCACTTCTAGGGAGTGATAAAATGAAGTTTTTGACCAGACAGTTTGGCTCTAGAGCTATTGACTCTGCTCTGGAATATTTCTGAAAAGGAAAATGTGACAGGCAGAGGGAGAAGGAAACAGAAAGAAAGTTGTTATTTCTGGGGTTTTATAAGCTGGGAGACATAAGCAAATAGGGTGGAGGGAGAGACACGCACCATTTCATCACTGGCTCGTTAAGCCCTGTTCAGAAGTTTGGATTTGAATCCAAGCAATGGCGGTGCCTTGATGAACCCTGTGTAGTCAATGGTGAGATTTGCGTGTAATCTGTAGTCGGCAGAGAACATAAAAGTGAGCAAGCTCTGTGGAAGTACAATGGGCAAAAGCTTCGTAACAGCTATTACAGACGCAGAGGCTTCTCTTGCCCTCATTTTGTTCCTGAGACTCTCACTGCACAGTGTCTTGGTTAAAATGATAATTAGGATTCTAGCCATAGGAAGTAAAGCTACAAACTCAAAAGCAGTTCATAAAGATAATCAGGAACTTGAAGGGAAAAAGTAAAAGAAATCCCCACACAGTCAGTTGAAGTCATATTTTACAAAGTTAAAAACAATTCCTGAGGGGTTCTAAATAAATGTTTTATGAATGTTTTCAAATGCAACTTCTTTGGTGAAAGCTTCTTAACTCCCCATTCAGCACTAGCTGCTACATCCTCTATTTTCTCATAACAATCTATTTGACCTCTATTTAACCACTTATTATCCTATATTATCATCATCAATCTGTTTATGTGTTGGTTACAATTTGTTTCAATTTGGTTCAGTGAAGATTTATGTCGCTACTTCAGTGAAGCCTTCACTGTGCCAAAAATCCCCACATCATATGCTAAGTGACATAGAGACCTGTAATAAATATTAGGTTATTGTAAAAGAGACTAGAATCTTTTACATTTGTTATCTAACAAAATTTAACAAGAGTATATACGAGGAGACTAAATTCCTTATTAATTTCACTTGATGAACACTGAAAAAAATATATGTATATATGTAATGTAGTGTTTTAACTTTCTATTTTTTAAGTATTTAAAAAATTAATGTTGATTTAGTTTTGAGAGAGAGAGAGAGAGAGAGAGAGAGAGAGAATGAGAGCAAGGGAGGGGCAGAGTGAGGGGGAGACACAGAATCTGAAGCAAGCTCCAGGCTCTGAGCTGTCAGCACAGAGCCCAATGCAGGACTTGAAATCACAGACCAGGAGATTGTGACCTGAGCCGAAGTAGAACACTTAACTGACTAAGCCACCCAGGCACCCTTAAATTCCTCTTATTTATTGATCAAATCTTGAATAACTTCAGATTCAAGGTTCATAGAGACAATATGGTTGTAAATAAATGCATATTTAAAAGGACAAATATATATTGACCTTTGAGAGAACAAATCCTTGAGTTTTGTTTTTTCTAAATTTATAGTTTATTGTGAAGTTGGTTTCCATATAATACCCAGTGTTCTTCCCCACAAGTGCCCTCCTCCATGACCATCACTCCATTCCCCTTTCCCCCTCCCTCTTCAGCCCTCAGTTTGTTTTCAGTATACAAGAGTCTCTTATGACTTTCCTCTCTCCCTCTCCCTAACTCTGTTCCCCCCTTCCCCTTCCCATGGTGCTCTGTTAGATTTCTCCTGTTAGACCTATGAGTGCAAACATATGGTATCCATCCTTCTCTGCCTGACTTATTTCGCTTACCATGACACCCTCGAGGTCCATCCACTTTGCTATGAATGGCCAGATTTCATTCTTTTTCATTGCCATGTAGTACTCCATGGTATATATACCACATCTTCTTGGTCCATTCATCAGTTGATGGACATTGGGGCTCTTTCCAAGATTTGACTATTGTTGATAGTGCTGCTATGAACACTGGGGTACATGTGCCCCTATGTGTCAGCACTTCCATATCCCTTGGGTAAATCCCTAGCAGTGCTATTGCTGGGTCATAGGGGAGTTCTATGGATAGATTTTTAAGGAACCTCCACACTGTTTTCCAGAGCGGATGCACCAGTTTACATTCCCATCAACAATGTAGGAGGGTGCCCGTTTCTCCACATCCTCGCCAGCATCTATAGTCTCTTGATTTGTTCATTTGAGCTACTCTGGTGTGAGGTGGTATCTCAGTGTGGTTTTGATTGTATTTTCCTGATGATGAGTTAAGCTGAGCATCGTTTCATGGGTCTGTTGGCCATGTAGATGTCCTATTTGGAGAAGTGTCTATTCATGTCTTCTTCCTGTTTCTTCATTGGCTTATTCGTTTTTTGAGTGTGGAGTTTGGTGAGTTCCTTGTAGATTTTGGATAGTAGTCCTTTATCTGATATGTCATTTGGAACTACCTTTTCCCATTCCTTCAGTTACCTATGAGTTTTCTTGATTGTTTCCTTTGCAGTGCAGAAGCTTTTTATCTTGATGAGGTCCCAATAGTTCATTTTTGCTTTTGTTTCCTTTGCCTTTGGGGATGTGTCGACTAGGAAATTGCTGTGGTTGAGGTCAAGGAGGCTCTCGTTTTTGCTTTCTCCCCTAGGGTTTTGATGGTTTCCTGTCTCACATTCAGGTCCTTCATCCATTTTGAGTTTATTTTTGTGGATGGTGTAAGAATGTGGTCTAGTTTCATTCTTCTGCATGTTGCTGTCCAGTTCTCCCAGCACCACCTGTTAAAGAGGTTGTCTTTTTTCCATTGAATGTTCTTTTTTGCTTTGTCAAAGATGAATTGGCCATACATTTGTTGGTCCAATTCTGGGTTCTCTATTCTATTCCATTGGTCTATGTATGTTTTTGTGCCAATACCATACTGTCTTGATGATGACAGTTTTGTAGTAGAGGCTAAAGTCTGCGATTGTGATGCCCCCATTTTGGTTTTCTTCTTCAGTATTAACCTGGCTATTCAGGGCTTTTGTGGTTCTATATGAATTTTAGGATAGTTTGTTCTAGCTTTGTGAAGAATGCTGGTGCAATTTTGATAAGGATTGCATTGAAAGAGTATATTGCTTTGGGTAATAATGACATTTAAATTTTTTTTAACGTTTTATTTATTTTTGATACAGAGAGAGAGACATAGCATGAGAGGGGGAGGGGCAGAGAGAGAAGGAGACACAGAATCTGAAGCTGGCTCCAGGCTTTGAGCTAGCTCTCAGCACAGAGCCTGATGTGGGGCTCGAACCCACGGACGTGAGATCTGACCTGAGCCAAAGCCAGAGGCTTAACCGACTGAGCCACCCAGGCGCCCCTAATGACATTTTAACAATGGTTATTCCTTCAATCCATGAGCATGGAATGTTTTTCCATTTCTTTGTGTCTTCTTCAATTTCTTTCATAAGCTTCCTATAATTTTCATTGTACAGATCTTTTACATCTTTGGTTAGGTTTATTCCTAGGTATTTTATGGGTTTTCGTGCAATTGTGAAAGGGGTCAGTTTCTTGATTTCTCTTTCTTTTGTTTCATTATTGGTGTATAAAAATGCAACCAATTTCTGTACATTGATTTTGTACCCTGTGATGTTGCTGAATTCATGAATCAGTTCTAGAAGGCTTCTGGTGGACTCGGTTGGGTTTTCCATGTAGAATATCATCTTATCTGTGAAAAGTGAAAATTTGACTTCTATGCCAATTCTGATGCCTTGTATTTCCTTTTGTTGTCTGATTGCTGATGCTAGGACTTCCAGCACTATGTTAAACAACAGTGGTGAGAGTGGACACTCCTGTCGTGTTCCTGATCTCAGGGGGAAAGCTCTCAGTTTTTCTTCACTGAGGATGATATTAGCTGTGGGCTTTTTATACATGGTTTTTATAATGTCTAAGTAAGTTCCTTCTATCCCAACTTTCTTGAGGGTTTTTATGAAGAAAGATGCTGTATTTTGTCAAATGCTTTTTCTGCATCTATTGACAGGATCATATGGTTTTTATCTTTTCTTTTGTTAATGTGATGTATCATGTTGATGGATTTGTGAATATTGCACCAGCCCTGTAACTCAGGAATGAATCCCACTTGATCATGGTGGATAGTTCTTTTTATATGTTGTTGAATTCGATTTGCTAGTATCTTGTTGAATATTTTTGCATTTGTATTCATTAAGGATATTGTCCTGTAGTTCTCTTTTTTTTGTTAGGTCTCCTCTGGTTTTGGAATCAAAGTGATGCTGGCTTTGTAGAGTGAGTTTGGTAGTTTTCCTTCTATTTTTTGGAATACCTTGAGAAGGATGAGTATTAACTCTGCTTTAAATATCTGATAGAATTCCCCTGGGAGGCCACAGATGGTTTCCCTGGGCCTTATTTGTTGGGAGATTTTTGATAACTGATTCTATTTCTTCACTGGTTATGGGTCCATTCACATTTTCTATCTCTTCCCATTTGAATTTTGGTAGTGCACGTGTGTTTAGAAATTTGTCCATTTTTCTATATTGTCTAGTTTGTTGGCATATAATTTTTCATAGTAAACTCTGATGTTTGCTTTCACTTCTGAGGGATTGGTTGTAATAGACCCATTTTCATTCATGATTTTGTCTATTTGGGTGTTCTCTCTTCTCTTTTTGAGGAGCCTGGCTAGAAGTTTATCAATTTTGTTTATTGTTTCAAAAAACCAACTCTTGGTTTCATTGATCTGTTCAACTGCTTTTTTGTATTCTATAGTGTTTCTTTCTGCCCTGATCTTTATTATTTCTCTTCTTCTTCTGGGATTGGGGTGCTCTTGATGCTCTCCTTCTAGTTTCTGTAGGTGCACTGTTAGGTTTTGTATATGCACTTCTTCTAGTTTGTTGAAATAGGCCTGGACTGCAATATATTTTCCTCTTAGGACTGCCTTTGCTGCATCCCAAAGACTTTGGATTGTTGTATTTTCTTTTCACTTGTTTCCACATATTTTTAAATATCTTCTCTAATTGCCTGGTTGGCCCAATCATTCTTTTGTAGGGCGGGTTTTAACCTCCACATTTTTGGAGGTTTTCCAGACTCTTTACTGTGATTGATTTCAAGTTTCATAGCATTGTGATCTGAAAGTGTGCATGGTATGATCTCAATTTGTTTGTATTTATGGAAGACTGTTTTATGACCCAGTGTGTGATTGAACTTGGAGAATGTGCCATGTGCACTTGAGAAGAAAGTGAATTTCTTAGCTTCAGGATTCAGAGTTCTAAATATATCTATCAATTCCATCTGTTCCAATGTGCTGTTCAGGTCCATTGTTTCTTTAGTGATTTTCTGTCCGGTTGACCTATCCTTTGCTGTAAGTGGAGTATTGAAATCCCCTGCAATAAGCACATTTTTATCAATAGAATTGTGTCTGTCTGTGATTAATTGTTTTATATATTTGGTTTCTCCCGAATTCGGTGCATAGATGTTTATAATTGTTAGCTCCTCCTGATGGAGAGACCCTGTAATTATATAATGTCCTTCTTCAGTTTTTGTTACTTCCTTTACTTTAAAGTTCAGTTTGTCCAATATAAGTATGGCTACTCCGGCTTTCTTTTGACCTCCAGTAGCATAATAGATTTTTCTATATCTCCTTACTTTCAGTCTGAAGGGGTCTTCAGGTCTAAGATGAGTCTCTTGTAAATAGCAAATAGATGTATTTTGATTTTTTTTATCCATTTTGCTACACTGTGTCGTTTGCAGCATTCAGTCCATTTACATTCAGTGTTATTATTGAATAATATGGGTTTAGATTCATTGTGTTCTCTGTAGAGTTCATGTTTGTAGTGGTGTATCTGGTATCTTGTATTCCTTGCTACATTTCTCTCATAGAATCCCTCTTAGGATTTCTTGTAAGACTGGTTTGGTGGTGATAAATTCTCTCAATTTTTGTTTATTTGTGAAAACCTTTATCTTTCCTTCTATTTTGAATGACAGGCTTGCTGGATAAAAGATTCTTCTGCATATTTTTCCTGTTCATTACATTGAAGATGTCCTGCCATTCCTTTCTGGCCTGCCTGGTTTCAGTAGATAGGTCTGTAACCACTTTGATAGATTTCCCTTTGTATGTTAGGGCCCTTTTATCCCTAGCTGCTTTCAGAATTCTATCTTTATCCTTATATTTTGTCAGTTTCACTATGATATGTCATGCAAAAGGTCAATTCAAATTATGTTTGAGGGGAGTTCTCTGTGCCTCTTGGATTTCAATGACTATTTCCTTCCCCAGATTGGGGATGTTCTCGGCTATCACTTGATCAACCACCCCTTCAGGTCTTTTTTCTCTTTCTTCTTCTTTAGGAATTCCAGTGATATGGGTATTATTCCATTTGATTGTATCACTGAGTTCTCAAATTCTCCTTTCATGCTCCTGTATCAGTTTATCTCTCTTTTTCTCAGCCTCTTCTTTTTCTATAACTGTGTCTTCTAATTCAGCTCTTCTTTCTGCCTCTTAATCTGTGCAGTGGCTGCCTCCATTTCATTATTCACCTCATTTATAGCATTTTTTAAACTCATCGCAGCTATGTTTAAGGTCCCTAATCTTTGTACCAATAGTTTCTCTGATGACTTCCATGCTTCTTTCAAGCCCAGCCATTATTTTTATGACTATTGTTCTAAATTCTTGCTCCGTTATGTTGCTTATATCTGTTTTGAGCAGTTCTGTGGCTATGATATCTTCCTGGACTTTCTTTAGAGGAGAGTTCTCTCATTTCGTCATTTTGGCTAGCTTTCTGTCTCTTGTCAGTTTTAAAAACTCTTTATACACTGTGCACCTGTTAGTATTGCTCTATTAAAGGAGACTCATTGACTGTCCAGGGCCTGTCTGTCCAGAAAGTGTTCTTTTAATGGTGTCTCTCTGTTTCTCTTGTTGTGCCTTTGATTATTTTATTTCCCTACTCAATAATATTTGGGACTATCTACTATGTGCAGTTTGGCTTGTTTCTTGAGGTAGACCTGAAAAGAAAAACAGACAACCACACAGGGAACAAAAGCATGGAAATGCACAGAAAAATCAATAAACAAGCAACCAAAAGGGGAAAGAAAATAAGAAAAGAAAAGAAAGGAAAGGAAAAGAATAGAAAAAAAGAAGAGGAGTCAGAAAAAACAAAAGACAAAGGACAGTCTGAGAGCATAAAGCCTGCAGAGGGAAGAGATAAGAATGAGATAAGGAAAAATATATCTGGCAGGAGTTGATCTAATCATGGCAGTGTATAAATGTTGATCTTTCTCAGTCT
The DNA here is from genome assembly GCF_006229205.1 of Suricata suricatta. Classification (NCBI taxonomy): domain Eukaryota; kingdom Metazoa; phylum Chordata; class Mammalia; order Carnivora; family Herpestidae; genus Suricata; species Suricata suricatta. The sequence continues at coordinate 89,880,965 of NC_043700.1, read as the reverse complement.
CCGGGGGGGAAAGAGAAACGAAGGAAAAAAGAAAAGAGAAAATTAAAAAAACAAAAAAAAGAAAGAAGGGGGAGAGCAGTTTTTTAGTGCCACTGGACGTGGTTTGGTGTAGGTAAGTCAGGTCTCAGGGGCTGCTCTTGGAGGCCCCACCTTCGTGGTTGCCTGGAAAAGAATGGCGGATCCCCAAGCCCCTCTGGGACCTATGTGTGGCAAGCCATTCTTTTGAGTCCTATCTCCCAGTGCCTTGGTGGGCCAAGCTGTTTTTTTCCAAGCCCCACCTAGTTCCAAATCCTAGTCCTTGCACTTTAATGTTACCATCCCAGATAAGATGTACTCTGCAGGTGGGTGGCCCCACAGCCAAGATAGAGCAGGGGGATTGGGGAGCCAGCTTTTCCCTGGCTCTGCCTGGAATCTGCACGCTGCGGAGCCTCAGGGAGAATAAGTCAGCTAAGGCGGGGGGCGAATTTCTCTCCCCACACCCAGTGATATATATGGGATGATAGTATCCTTCTCTGTTCCAGGCTGAGGTTTCTCTCCTCTCCAGAGACCACTCTATGAAAGTTTCCAGTCTCTCTTTCTCTTCCCTCAGCTCTCAGCCGCTCTGTGCGGCTGCTCCATTTTCAGCCCTCCACAGTCCTGCACCACCACTCTGGGCACTCTCCCAGCTCTGTGTTTGTCTGGCACTCCCTCCCCTCAGAGCTTCTGGCCCTGCCTATTTTTTCCCCCAGTTTGCACTAACTCAGGTGCCAATGATGCTGTCATCTGTATGGATTCTGTGTGTTTTCCTTTCACTCTAGCAGATCAGAGTATCATGGCTTCAGTCGTTCTCTGTTTGATAGTTCCAGGCAGGCAGAGATTACAGAGCTCCCTACTTCTCCACCATCTTGCTCCTCCTCCAAGGATTTGTCCCAAATCCTCGAATTTTGAAAAGGAGGACACGTTTTAACATATTTTATCAGATAGATACAGCTCTTAGTAAACTCATTCCCAGGTAAATTCTTCTACCATTATGAAATTGGCAGGGGAAAAAATGTGTCTCTAGTGTTGATTGTCTTCTACTGGAAGATGTAACTGTATCTCTGAATGTAGGCTAGGTGAAAGTTAGGAGTATGATTATGCCCTTCTTGGGTAAGAAGGGGCTTGTCTACTTAACAAAATTAAATTGACATACTGAGTCCTTAGTTACAAGTCTTGGCATTTCTTTTCAAATGTAGGCCTAGACCATGTTTATGGTTATAACTAACCTGAGGATAATAATATCTAAATAAAGAGATAATAGGGGCAACTGAATGGCTCAGTTGGTTGAATGTCTGACTCTTCATTTTGGCTCAGGTCATGAGCTCATGGTCTGTGAGTTCAAACCCCACATTTGGGTCTGTGCTGATAGTGTGGAGCCTGCTTAGGATTCTCTCTGTCTCCCACTCTCTCTGCTCCTCCCCTGTTTTCTTTCTCTGTCTCTCTCTCTCAAATAAATAAATAAACTTAAAAAAATAAGAGGATAATAATTACAGAATAAATGTAAGAATGGATTACTGACCATTAACCCAGTGGTTCTCAAGAACGATTCATCTGATGTGACAAAGAAAAATTTTGAAGACATAGAATCAGTTTAAGTTGTTGCAGAGCAATTATGTCATTGCCACATTTATTCAGAAAAAATTATACAGAGACAATATTTATCACAAAAATTTTATTTTTGCTTTGAATATGTAATTGTATATGCTTTTTGCTTTTTGTTTTTTGTTTTTTAATGTCGTGACAAGCACTCTTCTTTGATTAAAGGGTAAGTGTTAAAAAACAATTGTACAAAGACATAAGAAGCTAAGTGGTGAAAATTCTAATTTTTAAATATCAGTCATATTCAGTTTTCTCATGCAGCTGTGATTTGTGTGTAAAGTACATATGAACCATCATTTTTGGAGTAGAACTTTGTTTTAGATAATGGGTAGGGGGGTTTTATTTTTTTATTTTAGGCAGAATCCTTGATATTAGAATTTTGGACTCTTATTTAGTCTACGTGGTTTTAAATTATAGATACTAATGATATAACAGGTCATTTACATAATTATTATAAAAGTGACTTTAAAATTATACATTTAATGCCCAATTTTTACATAAATGAATAAATTTTACTAGTTAACTGGAGCTTAACCTTTAAATTCTCCAAGTTTATAAATTTTGAACCACACTGATGGAAATAAGCTTACATTAAAATACTTTTTTTTCATTTTTACATAGCAGCTTTGAATATAATGGATTTAGAAATGATTTAGGAACATGGTTATGAGAATTTACTACTATATTGAGTTATAGTACTCCACAGAGTCATAATATCTTTTTCAACTTTTCAGTCTCCCTTTTTGCAGAAATACCGTGGGTTGTCCATATTGGATTGTATCATTATATTTTCCTCTAGGACAATACCATTCCCCCTTTTTTTTTCTTCCAAGATTTTATTTAAATTCAAGTTTATTTAAATTATATACTGTAGTATTGGCTTCCAGAGTAAAATTTAGTGATTCATCACAGGTAACACTCAGTGCTTATTACAAGTGCCCTTCTTAATGACCATCATTCATGTAGCCCATCCCCCCCCCCCATTCACAAACCCTCCAGCAACCCTCGGTTTGTATTCTGTATTTGAGTCTATTATGCTTTGTCTTCCTCCTTTTTAAATATTATTTTTTCTTCTCTTCCCTTATGTTCATGTTTTACATATTAAATTCCTCGTATGAATGAAGTCATATATTTGTCTTTCTCTGACTAATTTTGTTTAGCATAATACCCTCTAGTTCCATCCATGTAGTTGCAAATGGAAAGATTTCATTCTTTTTGATTGCTGAGTAATACTCCATTGTATGTATGTATGCATATGTATATGTATATGATATATATATAATCACATATATACATTGACTTTATCCATTCATCTGTCAATGGATATTTGGGCTCTTTCCTTATTTTGGCTATTGTTGATAGTGCTGCTATAAAAACATTGGGGTGCATGTGCCCCTCTGAAACAGCACACCTGTATCCCTTGGCTAAATACCTAGTAGTGCACTTGCTGGGTCATAGGGTAGTTCTATTTTTAATTTTCTGAGGATCCTCCATACTGTTTTCCAAAGTGTCTCACCAGTTTCCAATCCCACTAGCAGTGCAAAAGAGATCCTCTTTCTCTGCATCCTTGTCAACATCTGTTTTTGCCTGGGTTGTTAATATTAGCTATTCTTATAGGTGTGAGGTGGTATCTCATTGTGGTTTTGACTTGTAATTCTCCAATGATGAGTGATTCATGTGTCAGTTGGCCATCTGGATGTCTTCTTTGGAGAAGTGTCTATTCACATCTTTTGCCCATTTCTTCCCTGGATTATTTGTTTTTTGGCTATTGAGTTTGATAAGTTCTTTATAGATTTTGTATATTAATCTTTTATCTGATATGTCATTTGCAAGTATCTTCTCCCATTTCATTGGTTTCCTTTTAGTTTTGCTGACTGTTTCCTTCACTGTGTAGAGGCTTTTTATTTTGATGAGGTCCCAATAGTTCATTTTTGCTTTGGTTTCCCTTCGCTCCAGAGACGTGTTGAGTAAGAAATTGCTGCAGTCAAGGTCAAAGAGGTTTATTCCTGCTTTTTCCTCTGGGATTTTTATGGCTTCCTGACATTTAGGTCTTTCATCCATTTAGAGTTTGTTTTTGTGTATGGTGTAAGGAAGTGATCCAGGTTCATTTTTCTGCATATTGCTGTCCAGTTTTCCCACCACCATTTGCTGAAAAGACTCTCTTTATTCCATTGGATATTCTTTCCTGCTTTGTCAAACATTACTTGGCCATATGTTTGTGGGTCCATTTCTGGGTTCTCTATCCCATTCCATTGATCTGAGTGTCTGTTTTTGTCCTATTGCCCTTTTCTTTCTATCTTAATACTTTATGTCCACTAAAGCCTAGGTATTGGAGAAACAACAGTGTGTTAGAAAAGTGCAAATGAACACTGGATTGGACTCCAGGGATGTAGGTTAGTCCTGTTTGACATGTGTGACCTGGGTGAACTCCACGAAGTATCCTGTCACTCTAGGATTTTGTACATTTAGTGTTTCTACATTCCTTTACCCACTATCTTCCAGTGGTTTTGGATCAGTTTTCTGATAATGAGGGATAATTAGGATATTATTAAACAGTTGATAATAATTAGATAGCTAAACTTACTGCAAGAACTGTTCTACCCCTCTTCGAATTTAAAAAGCAAGTTACATTTGTAGGTTTATGAGACTTTAGTTTTTGCTTCAACATTTCTAGGATATTGATTAGATGCTTGAAAAAGACTAGGAAAAATAATACAGGTTTGGCAAATTGCTATGTGCAGTTTCATAAGCAATGAACAAAAAACATAGGCATTTTCACCCATCTTTGGGCAGATGGTGAATGGCAACAGCAGAGATTTCAAATATAGATGTAGCACATATATATTGCAAACAGCTGTAATAGCTAAAATACATGCCAGAAGACTTAATCATTCTGGATTTTTTTCCAATACATGCTAGAGTTCAAAAATAGACTTCTCTTTCCTACAATTGCTATAGAATTCTTTGAAATAGGCAAGTGCATCTATGATATAGGAACTTTGCTGTGTGCTGATTAGGCTGCAGTTTCAAGGCTCCTTGACAATTGGTTGATTAGTAAAATTCTCATTAGTTATGATTTCGTGTGCATGACTCATGACCGATGTGACTTCTTATTTTTGCTACTGGATTGGCTGAATCAACTGTTTTGTTATGTAGACCTTGCCAATACCAAATATCTGGATGAAAAGTAAAATGCTGAATTAACTGCACAAACTGAATTAGCATACATATTTGTAGATCTGTCATTAAATAGAAAAGATAGCTAAGATTTTAGGCGTATATCTTTTATTTCCCACTGATGGAGTTCTTAAATTATAATTTGAGGTTTAAAAAAAATTCTGAGTATGTGCCTTTCAGTTGAAAGAATACTGTTTTGTTCAGAATGGAGGAAATAGCAGAGTTTCTCTGCAGAGATGGGATTTTGGGGAAAAATGACCAAGCCAGTCACCACTTAAGTTCCTAGTCTTCAGATATTGTTTGCTTTCCTGGAGTGTTCCCTGTAACTCTGAATAGAAGAGGATTACTACTAGATCAACTGATTTCCATTTGACTGTAGAGTGAAAATGGAAGGCACATGGATTGGACTCCAGGGATGTGGGTTAGTCCTGTTTGACATGTGTGACCTGGGTGAACGCCACCAAGTATCCTCATCAGTAAATTGGAGACGATGATAATATTATCTAGTTAAGGAAGGATTATAGGAAACAATGTCAAATGAACTCTGTAAACTCTAACATGATATTCATATGCTAGCTTACAGATTGCTTAGATTATGTGAGTCACCATTGTTTCCCATTCCTCCCAGGTTTTTGATATTCAATTAGATAACAACTTTGGCTAGATACCAGTGCAATCTCTTTTCTTACTATTGCAAATATTTTTTTTCTTATTCTTCTCACTCCATGACCATTGCTTTTCCCTACTCATTCTTCTTTCCTATTTTGCATCCCCTCTCTGTACCCCAGACATTGCATGATCGAGTTCCATTATCATCATCTCAACGACATTGAGACTTTAGGAAATGCTTATGTATCTCTTCATCATAAAGACGTTAGGGACTCATTTCAGAGTATATATAAAGATAAAGGGACAGATATTGATAAGAATAGATTCTCGATATTCTACACCCAGCCTTTGAGGCCTATATTTCATGTGTCCCACAGATACAAGTGAATTTTCTGAGGTAATTATTGTTTAAACCACACAGCCTTCCTGTGTAGTAGTACCTCAGACTGACAAATGACTTAATACAACAAGATACAACTAAAGGGAAAGTGCAGAAAAAATGTAAATCATTAAAAATATATTGGAATTTTAAACCCATAATATAGTATGTGTGTTATTTAACTACATTTTTGAATTTCATGCTATAAACATAAATTGGTGTGGAGCTCGAATCCTATTTGGTTTTATGAGAATTTTACTTGAAAAAATATAAAATTCTACCACATCTGACTTGCTTGAAGCATCTTACTCAGACTCCAAATAAATACAGTAACATTACAGTAAATATAGCTAAGCATTGCAATTTATTTTGGGAAAAAAACATAATTATTAAGGCAAAGATCATGACCCTAGAGTTGACACAAATGGGTTGTTCGTGTCCACAAGTGAGATTAGATGCTGGGTAGCACCTTTATGTGGTTTATGGTCCATACCTTCAATCTTTTTCAAGCACACTTCAGTCCTCCTTGGAAAAAATGATAACTGTAGATCATCCCTCTCTCGTTTCTGTTATGTTCCTACTCTTGTCTTTGATGGTGCACAGCAGGGATTCCCTTAGGCCTGCTCCTTTGGAGCTGTCACATGCTCTCTCATATTTTTCCTTCTTTTTCTTTTTTTTAATGTTTTTAAATGTTTATTTATTTTTGAAAGAGAGAAACTGTGTGAGCAGGGGAGGATCACAGAGAAAGGGAGACAGAATCCGAAGCAGGTTCCAGGCTCTGAGCCACCATCGCAGAGCCCGATGTGGGGCTTGAACTCACGAACCATGAGATCAGGACCTGAGTTGAAGTTGGATGCTTAACCAACTGAGCCACCCAGGCACCCCTCTTTCAAAAGGTTTTATAAATCTTCTTTCTCCTCATTATCTAAGGGTTTCCAATATTTATTTATCATATTTGGATTGCTTTATTTAATATTTTTAACTGGAAAAGTGCATAAACTCAACAGTACAGCCTAATATACCCTCATAGGCCAATGCATATAGGTAAATAGATTAAGAAAGACTTGTCTGGATGTTTGTGTATTCCTTTTATGCAGGTCATCATATTCAACTGGGTAGTGTTTTTCTATTTCCTTCAGTGTTACCTGAAATAGAAAGGATTGCTACCTTGTGAAAAATCAGTATGAGCTAATAAGGTTTTCTGTTTTGCTGATTTTATTCCTATTTATCCTCAGCATATTAAGAAATTCAACCATCTCAAATAAGCATTAAATCAGAAAGAAAAACAGTACCATGTTCTAAAGTATAAGATTCTCCAAGCTAAATGTGACTGGTTGTAGAGGAAGTTCATGGATTATTTAAAGAAATTTGAAATATTTCATTTGATAATTCATTTATCAACAGTTCCCCCAGTCAATCACTGCAGAAGATGAGATACGAATCTTCGCTGGGTTGGGTGGGAAAGCAAGAGATTAGATATGGTTAAGTGTTCTAAGAAGATCTGTGCCTCCTCTCTTCCTGGCAAATTCATTAGAAGGGGAGAAAAAGATGATCCCAGCTACATCTGTGGAGACACAAATAATAATGAATCTGTATTCCAGTTTCCATTTATAAACCTAGAGTCATCATAAAGTGAACCTTATGGCCATCCAGGGAGTACATGGGAATGAAAGTGTCTCAGTGGATGCCAATTTGGGGAAGGGGGTTGGCAACAGAAGACATCCAGATGGGATGATGTTTATGTTTCAGTGTATGCTCTGCAGATAGACAATGATAGAGGATGAGACTGCACCTATTGTTATTTATTCACCTGAAAAACATTTTATTTAGTGCCTACTATGTTCTTGGTACTGTTCTAGGCACTGTCAGAAAGTGCTTGGATGTACATAAACCTTCTGATACCACCCATTCCGGAGAGAAAAAATTAACTTTCTGTCATACAGCATACTATATATTACACATATTTATTTAATATTATCTGTGTCCCATCCACTAGAATATGTACTCCAAGAGAGTGGGAATTTTTAACCATTCTTATTACTTTTAACAGAATATAGCACATAGCAGTTGCCCAATAAATACTTAATGAAACAATTGACTCAAGAATAATGAGATTATACAAACAGAGGCATGAATTATAGAAAAATAATTTTTTTGACATCTAAGTTGATGGCTGGAAAATTACTATCTCCTGAAAAATGAAAGAATACCATTGAGTCATAATACTGTGTTTATGTATCAGAAGTAAGGCAGGGCCAGGGAATGAAGTCAGAAAACTTTTCTGTACCTATGTCCACCTTGTGTTGGGGACTAATGTGATACATTACTTCATGAAGCTATAATAACAGCACTATATCTATCTTTCCAAAAGGTGACTATCTATTTTTCTTATACCTACAGAAATTTTTGAATTTATATTTTTGTTTGGTGGTAGAGGTAGGAAAAATCTGTGTGTGTGTAATAGTTTCATGAGGAGGGAGCATAATTAACAGGTGTGGTCTTGACTTTGGTATCTAGACTTCTGCTGCCTATTATAGTCACTACTATTGAGCAATTTACAGGTATGTAATAGCTTATGTGGCTATTGAGCATTTTACAGGTATATAATCCAAGTGGAAATAAACTCTATGTATAAAATACACTTGGGGTTTCAAAGACTTAGTACAAAAGTGTAAAATATTTCAATTTTTAAAATAGTGATTGCATGTTGAAATGGTAATATTTTAGATATATTGGTTTAAATAAAATATATTGTTAGAATTAATTTCATCTGTTTTTTTCTACTTGTGACTACTAGATCATTTAAAATTGTGTGTATGGCACGCATTATGAAGAGTAGGTGGCTCAGTCAATTGCGAATCCAATTCTTGATTTTAGCTCAGGTCATGATCTCATGGCTCATGGGATTGGGCCCCACATTGGGCTCTGCACTAGCAAGGAGATTCTCTCTCTCCCTCTCTCTTTCTGCTCCTCCCCCATTCATGGTCTCTCTCTGTCTCTCTCAAAAGTAAATAAATAAACTTAAAAAGAAAAGAAAGATTACGAGTCTAGACCATAAAAACTTATGAGTCTAGACCATTTTTCTCAGATACCTGCACCAGTCTCATCTCTGTATCTTGGACAGAGGATATATGTCCAAGGATATATGCCTGTTACATGGTCTGACATGGTTGCTCCAGTAACTGCCTACTTCCAGTTTGACATTCTCTTGTGCTAGAGAATAAAGAGCCTATGTGGATATATCATTTAATTATTCCATATAAACTCACATTACTTCAGTAATGTACTATTTGTAAATCACAGTTCAAATAAAAACTTAGTTGAATGATTGAAACTCCATTATATAGCTGGGGATTACATATAGTTACTTATTTTTTAAGTTACTGATTGTCACTCTCATAAACATATGCATTCGCTGTCACTGTATTAAACATAAAATTAGTAAAGAACTCACCAAAGACAGGTGCTTGTTTATCCATTGGACATCTTTAATGTACAAAACTTCTATTTTAAAGAGAATCATGCATGTGTTAGGCACATTATGCTTCATGTAGAAGATATTTACTTCCACATGGGTTTCAATGGCAAGAGTAAGCAAATTGGGGAAAATATAATGATAAGACTATAGATAACACAGGACATACAATCCAGAAATCTTTATAAAAAATATTTCTACAACCATTACAGGCAAGGCAGAAGCTGAATCTCTTAAAGGGGTGAACTGCTCTGTGTCTGATGCTGTCTACCCAGAGTTAGTCGAAAGGATAATTTCATGAATTACATGCCTAACATAGACATTTAAAAATTCTATTTAGGAAAAAGAGTTATGTTCACCAGGTCACCTGGACAGGCAGTCTACACTAATCAGATCACTTGTATGATTACTATAATTTACTCATCTTTGAATTTATGTAGTGGTAGTTTTATAATAAAAGTGTATTTGGAGAATTATCTGGTGTAGCATGTTCATTATAGCAAAGATGAAATCTAACGGGGTGCAGTTCAATGTTACACAATGACTTAATGGAAACCTAGATTGAAAGTGAAGTTTTCTAGTCCTTAAATTATTCCTCAGTAGAATCTGGCAGGAAGAAAATTTCAAATGTCTTCTAATAATTTCCTCTGCTCCAAGAACCATGTCATGTTAGGAAAATTAATTTATTATTCATTCTTATTTTTTCCTATAGCCAACAATATTATGGCATCTTTATGGAATGTTTCAGAAGCATTCCTGAAGATTATATAAATTTTGATTTGTAAGTCAAATCTATTCTTTGCACTTCCCATTAGCTCATGTTTCCTTTGCAAACATATGGGAACCAACGTATTTCACATAGATATGACAGTGTCAGTTTTTTTCAGTGTCCTTGATGAAATTGCAGAATCCAACCAAGTTTTGAATTCAGAATCTTATTTAGCAATATTCACTTAACTGACTCATTTTTTATCTTAGCTAAAGAACACTTTCTCTGTAATAGAGATTATTTTTATGTTGCTTCATTGTGAATTTCTAGTTTTCCTTTAATATATACAGTAATCTTATAATTTTCTCAAATCATTGAAATGACTGATAATGAACTATTATTATTCCATTTATCCAACTGTGAACTTTGAAAGTTTTAATCCTTAGGATTCTGACTATAAATATTTTCTCATAGTACTTCTCTTCTGATTTAGTTTTATTTCTGGCTTCATAATTTTCCTTCCCTCACTTTTTTTTTTTTTTTTTTGCTTTCTTTCTCTTAGGAATAGTGTATTTGTTGTCATTCTCACTAGAATTAGAAAAAGAAAGGCAAAGACTCTCCTGAATTTGCCTTAATGATTGCTCCTTGAATCAGAGAATTTATATTTACTTCTATTTACCAAATATATTAAGTGACTATTATGTACAAGACACTACTCATAGAAAGAAATTAATGTGAATGATGTTATCAAAATCTACAAGTTTCTGATGGAAATTAATACAATCTGCATTTTCCTTGCAAAGTCTGAAACACTGTAACTCTCATGTTTTAATTCCTTTTTGAAGATATTCAATCAATTCTCTTGGAATCCAAAGTGCATTTACATTGCAATGACATTTTGACTTTAAAGATATCTTATATTTTGTGTACATTAATACTTAAAATTTATCTCAAACACATACATATATGTTCCCCTGTCCCGTTTTTGAACTTTCAATTGGTAAAGAATGTTGATCATTCTGATAATTTACACTGAGATAAACTGTTGTAACCAAATGTTTGCCTTATTCTGTACAAAACAAGCAGGAATGAATAGAAGAAAGCATGGAAATTTAAGGTAACACTTTAAAATGTATGATTTATATTAAAAAGTTACCACAAAGGTTAAGCATGCTATTCAGGAATATTCAGTGCTTTCATCCCAGAAATACCATGTTCTTTTTAAGTATGAGAAGACATTTTAATTTGCAACCAGGACTGAACATGTTTGTTCCTTTTTTTTTAAATGTTTATTTATTTTGAGAGAGAGAGAGAGAGAGAGAGAGAGAGAGAGAGAGAGAGAGAGAGAGAGAGAGAGAGAGGGAGAGAGAGAGAGGGAGAGAGAGAGAGAGGAGAGAGGCATGAGTGGGGGAGGACAGAGAAAGAGGGAGACACAGAATCTGAAGCAGGCTCCAGGCCCTGAGCTGTCAGTACAGAGCCTGGTGTGGGGCTCAAACCCACAGACTGCAAGATAATGACCTCAGCCTAAGTTGGATATTTAACCAACTGAGCTAACTAGACCCCTCTTTTTTCTTTTTTTAAACCATCACTATTCCTTGCAGCTAAAAGATTGAAGATGGGGAGAGTAAGTTTTATGATTAAATGAGGTTTTATCGAGGCAACTTAGTAACCATGCTTCAATGTGGAGTAGTTTTCCATCTCCATCCTGAATTTCCGTTTTACCCATGCTAAATAAAAACCATAATGGTAGAGAATTACTGATAACCAAAAATTAAAATGAAGTTTCGTTTTTCTTCCAACACACAAACACACACACACATGTGTAAGTATATGTATATATCTGTTATTTATGTTATATATGTTACTGAATGTTTTCTTTGAGATCAAATACTACATACACATATATAAATTAAATTCTTAGCTAAGGTTGTATCTATTTATATAGGGTAAAATGAACAACTAAGACATTAAAATGGATATTTTAATAAAAGTTTTTTAATAGCACGAAATAATACATAGTTGAATAAGAATAGTCATAATATCTGCTTACAGACTGTATTTTATGTTGACTACTCAGTGAGGACATTTCATACTTTTACAGAGCAAGCCTCACGGAGTCTGTGAATTCTTCCTGTGGGGAATGTGTTTTAGTTCAGACTTCAATTAAGCGGCTCTGTTCTGGACTCATAATAGAACATTTTGCTTCTTCATATCCAGGGCAAAATGAATACCAGGTATTTTCCTGAAGAAAGTAGGTGGGAAATGTGGAATATGCAGCCTAGACTTGGAAAGCTACAAGGTCACTTATGGGTCACAAGGAATCAGTAGCAGCCATTTTTGAGAGCAGAAAGAAAGAAACCAAAGTCTCCTTAGAAATACAGTTGATAAGGGCGCCTGGGTGGCTCAGTCGGTTAAGCGTTTGGCTTTGGCTCAGGTCTTGATCTCATGGTTCTTGGGTTCAGGCCCCGCGTCGGGCCCCGCAGCATTGGGCTCTGTGCTGACAGCTAGCTCAGAGCCTGGAGCCTGTTTCAGATTCTGTGTCTCCCTCGATCTCTGACCGTCCCCAGCACATGCTGTCTCTCTCTGTCTCTCAAAAATAAATTTAAAAAACATTAAAAAAAAAGAAATATAGTTGATAAAAACTCAAAACCTAATGTGGAATATGAGCAATTACCTTTGGAAAAAGGTATTAAAAAAATGTCAGTGATACCCTAGTGAAATAACATACTAGTACAGATAAAGATGGGACAAAAAGATGTTGAGAAATAAAATAAATACGAATAAGTATAAGTGGAAGAATCAAGGCCAAACTAAAGGAAAGACTATTCCTTAGCTCAGTTAAGGAGTTTCATTAGGTCTGTATGAATGGAGATACAGTATTTATTTTATAACTCAATATTCTTTATATTTAGTTGTATGTAATTATGCTAAAGTGAAGTGGCTAAGTGTAAAGTCAACTATACATAGCTTTCATGTCATAAAGGATTTCAGTCACTACCATATCTTCATAAAATCCTGAATTAAATAGCTCTCTAGAGATGGAGTGGGCCCAAATGACTACAGCAATTTCCAACAGATGGCCAGTTTGGTCTGAGTTACTGAGATAACTTATAGCATTTAGCACTGAATACCACTTATCATTTTCTTCTAACCTTTGTGGAACCAATCAAATTAAATATTTGACATAGGCGCCCTTAAAGTAAAAACCATTTACTTTTTGGCAGCAATCAAAACAAGAAAGGGGAGATAGCTATTCAGGGATCCATAAGTACCCTGATACCTCTTGGAGCAGAGAAATATCTTTAGATTTAACATGAGGAAACAGGAAACAAATTGGAATGGGTTCGTCTTTGACTGGTTGTGGTTGCCTGGTCAGCACTGGTTTCCACAGTTATTTTCCAGGAGGAAATGTGAGAGTAGGAAAGGTTCTTATTGCAGTATCAAGGGATGTCCCACCATTTGACTTTCTGTGGTTACCCTCAAGCTGCTCAGTTCCTCCCCTGGGCTCTGTGTGTAGAATGAAATGAAGTGTTAAATTGGCCAGTTCATCCACTTAACCCTATATGAAATCCTCTGACTGTCCCTTTGAATTTTGGTTTTGCTTTATGTCTGTCTGATGGATTTACTTGACCTTTTTCATGTGTTCCTAATGTAGACACTTGCATACTTCCCTCCTCCCCAACACACAATTTTATCCGAACAGGACTCCTTGGGTCTTATTATGTTCAGGAGGGACTTCTAGATTGCCTTTGTCACCTTCCCAGTTCACCTAATCTGAGACAGGCCAAACATGTGACATTAATTATTTAATGCATTTTTTACAAGATAATTCATGCATATTTAATGCAAATTTCAAAAAGCATCAGAATGTGTAGACTGAAACATTCCAATGTCCCCTATTTCCTTTACTATGGCAGTTTCTGTTATAACTAATATGTCATTGACTTGAATTTCATGTGTAATTTTCTAGAGACTCTATTATCTATTATTAATTTATGATAGCATTCTCTACATGCTAGTCTGTAACTTGGTTTTGTTTAACTTAGCATATGTCTTAAAAATTGTGTATCAGTGTATAAAATGACCTCATTCTTTAAATGGGCATGGTATTTTCTTTTATAGATATGCCTTCAGCCAGTTTTCAACTGATGCTCACTTATGTTGCTGCCAATATTTTGCATTACAAATAATACAGCACTGATTATTTTTGTATGTGTGTCTCATAGCTTTTGTACCTCTAGTTGTATAGTTAGTATATTTATACTAGCTTCTACCTTCTTTTGTCTTCTTCCAGCTTTTGTTATTTATAACATTACCCAATACTGAATTTTTAGTATTTAATTTATTTCTGTAATAATAATCTCCCAGGGTGCCTGGGTGGCTCAGTCAGTTAAGCGCCCAACTTCAGCTCAGGTCATGATCTCATGGTTCATGAGTTGGAGCTCTGCATCAGGTTTGCAGCTGTCAGTGTAGAGCCTGCTTTGGATTCTCTGTCTCCCTCTCTCTGCCCCTCCTCTACTTGAGCATGTTCTCTCTCTCTCTCAAAAATAAATAAACATTAAAAAATTAAAAAGTAATAATCTCTCATGTGCTCTAATCTCAGTCTTATATGTAAATATATTTGGTGCTCACCACCAGTCCTTTTGCCATTGTTTCTTTACTCAACCTGTAATGGGCTGAAGTTGTTACTCTAGAAGTTCCTTCAAGAATTCATCATGAGAACTAGTCTCTGAGGTATTGTACATTCACTTTATTCACCTATTACCTTTGTACTTGAGTAACATGTGAATGGAAATTAATTTCTTGGATCACACTTTGCCTTTCTCCTCAATCATTTAGCATTGAATGATGTCATAGAGATGGCCGTCTGATACCAGCCTTACTGTTTTTTGACCTTACATGACTTGATCTTTTATTCTGAAAGCCCAAAGAATTATTTCTTTATCTCTGATGTCCAATAAATCTATGAGTCTTAGTATCATTCTTTATTATTTATTTATTTTCTTGTTTGTTTATTTTTACTTCAACAGGATGCACTCTATGAACCTAAAACTTCAAATCTTTTCTTTTAGGAAAATTACTTGAATTTTACTTTGGTATAATTATTCATTTTATCATTTAAGATATTTTACCTAGGAACTCCAACTATTCAAATACCGTATATCTTTGGCTTTTTTCCCACATGTATCATTTATTTTCCTTTTTATTATTTTCCTAATTTTTTGCCTCTTCCATGTCTGTTACTGTGTTTTTAGAGCTAACATCCTTCTTGCTACTCTCAAAGTGGCCTTCATTTCTGTGATAAGCTTAGTTTCTCTTTAACCATTTTTCTAAGTTGTGCCAGCTTATATTTTTTCTCTTTAATTGTCAGTCAAAATATATATAAAACACCTAATATGTGCCAGATACAATTCTCAGGGTTAGTGATAGTGAAGCATAAAAGGAGACAAATTTTTTTTCCCTTGTAGAATTTTTAGAGTTGGGTTTTATATCTCTGCTCTGATTCTGATATATATATATATATATATATATATATATATATATATATATATCAAATTAAGTATATATGTATACTTAATTTTTAATTTTAGACAGAGAGAAGGAAGGAGGAAGAGCAAGAGAGAGAGGCAGGGAGAGAGAATTTTATGCAGGCTCCACACTCAGCATGGAGCCCAACACAGGGCTTGGTCCCACAATGCTGGGACTATGACCTGAGCTGGAATCAAGAGTAGGATGCTCAACTGACCGAGCCACCCAGCCATCCCTGTGATTCTTTTTCATATAAGTGATTACTTCATTGAATTTTGCAAAATATAGTACAATATGTTTATCTGATCCATGCAAAATTATTCTTTTGAGTATAATTTTTCTGCATTTTCTTTTCTTTCTTCTTTCTTTTTTCTTTCTTTCTTTCTTTCTTTCTTTCTTTTTTCTCTTACTTTTTGGTAGTGCAAATGTCTAGTGTAAGCCCTTTTATTGCTCATCTTTGAATAAAATTAATTTCTTCTAAATCAGTTATTTGTATGATTTTTTGGGGGGGCAAGGTAGTGGGAGATATATCAGATTCAGTTCTAATCCAGGGTCCACAAACCAACCTGTATATCTAATATGGCTTATACCCCCTTTTTTGAAAAGCCTGTAACTAAGAAAGTATTTTGTATTTTTAAGGGATTGAAAGAAGAAAAGGGAAGAGAGGAGGAAGATGTCACAGAGACTATATGTGGCCCACAAAGCAAAAAATATTATCTGGTCCTTCACAGAAAAAGTTTGGTAATCTCCATTTTATGCTAACAGCAGTTCTTTTAAATAAAACAAAATAATGTTAATGAATTTTTTTAGCTCTTATTTAGTTCAGAAAATTGAGATAGCACTGCAAAGAAGACCTCACCAATCTCTTGTTTATTTATTTTTCTATTTCCAAGATTTTATTTAAATTCAGGTTTATTCCTTGGGTAAATCCCTAGCAGTGGTATTTCTGGGTCATAAGGGAGTTCTATGGATAGTTTTTTGAGGAACGTCCACACTGTTTTCCAGAGCGGCTGCACCAGTTTACATTCCCACCAACAGTGTAGGAGGGTGCCTGTCTCTCCACACCCTCGCCAGCATCTATAGTCTCTTGATTTGTTCATTTTAGCCACTCTGACTGGTGTGAGGTGGTATCTCAGTGTGATTCTGATTTGTGTTTCCCTAATAATGAGTGATGTTGAGCATCGTTTCATGTGCCTGTAGGCCATCTGGATGTCCTCTTCGGAGAAGTGTCTCTTCATGTCTTCTGCCCATTTCTTTACTGGGTTATTTGTTTTTTGGGTGTGGAGTTTGGTGAGTTCCTTGTAGATTTTGGATACTAGCCCTTTATGTGATATGTCATTTGCAACTATCTTTTCCCATTCTGTTGGTTGCCTATTAGTTTCCTTGATTGTTTCCTTTGCAGTGCAGAAGATTTTTATCTTGATGAGGTCCCAAGAGTTCAATTTTGCTTTCATTTCCCTTGCCTTTGGGGATGTGTCAAGTAGGAAATTGCTGCAATTGAGGTCAAGGAGTTTGTTTCCTACTTTCTCCTCGAGGGTTTTGATGATTTCCTGTCTCACATTCAGGCCCTTCAGCCATTTTGAGTTATGCACATGTACCCCAATGTTCATAGCAGCACTGTCAACAATAGCCCAAACATGGCAAGAGTCTAAATGTCCATCACCTGATGAGTGGATCAAGAAGATGTGGTATATATATATACAATGGAGTATTACATGGCAATGAGAAAGAATGACATATGGCCATTGGTAGGAAAGTGAATGGACCTCGAGGGTGTCATGCTAAGTGAAATAAGTCAGGCAGAGAAGGACAGATACCATATGTTTGCACTCATAGGTCTAACAGGAGAACAGGAAAAACCTAATGGAGGACCAGGGGGACGGGAAGAGGGAAAGAGAGTTGGGGAGAGAGAGGGACACAAAACTTGAGAGATTATTGAATACTGGAAACGAACTGAGGGCTGAAGGGAGGGGGGAAGATATGGAGGTGATGGAGGAGAGCACTTGTGGGGTAGAGCACTGAGTGTTGTATGGAAACCAATTTGACAATAAACTACTTAAAAAAGTAAATTCAGGTTTATTAACATATATTACAGTATTGGTTTGAGAAGTAGAATTTAGTGATTCATTACCTACATATGACACCCAGTGCTCATTACAAGTGTCCTCCTTAATATCCATCACTCATCTGGTCCCTCCCCCCAACAACCCTCAGTTTGTTCTCTATAGTTAAAAGAGTCTCTTATGGTTTGTTTCCCTCTCTGTTTTTATCTCATTTTATTTTTCCTTCCCTTCCCCAGTGTTCATCTGTTTTGTTTCTTAAATTCCACATATGGGTGAAATCATATGGTAATTTTCTTTCTCTGACTGACTTATTTCAGTAAGCCTAATACACTCTAGTTCCATCCATGTCATTGCAAATGGCAAGATTTTATTCTTTTCATGGTTGAATAATATTCCATTGTACATATATACCACATCTTCCTTATCCATTCATCAGCCTATGGATAATCTCTCTTGTTTAACTTGCCTCAGAAACAGTCTCCTTTCTTTAAGTATGACCCTGTGTGTGTGTGTGTGTGTGTGTGTGTGTGTGTGAGAGAGAGAGAGAGAGAGAGAGAGAGACAGAGAGAGAGAGAGAGAGAGAGAGAGAGAGAGAGAGAGATTCATCATTTAGCCTTCTATTTCCTGCTTCTAGAGAGAATGCTAAAATTGGTCAAAGAAGTATTCTGCTATCAGCACACATACCTTTTTCATTCATGTATATGAAGGATTGTTGATTTTGCTCACAAGTATATGCCGTTTGCTTTGGAGGATAGTGCCAAAATGCCTTTCTTTGAGACCGGCATCCATGAGTGTATTCTTATGGATTGTCCCTAACCTTCTTTTTTATTTTTTTCCATTTTGCAGATTTTACTCATATATTATCACTTGACTTACAAATATCAGTTAGTTCCATCAAAAGTGGACACGGAATTCCTAGTTTTTGTTCTCTTAGTTGTATTTATCTGATTGCTCAAAGAAGAGGAAAACACCTATGCTAGTGCCAAATTTGAAAACGAAACATTTATTTTTAATAAAAATTTTGTACTCTTATTTTGCAGTATGTTGCCAGAAAACATTTAGAAATAAGGATAGTTAAGTAAAATAGTAAAGATGATAGAAATACAAATACAAGTTGTCATTACTGTGAACGAACAATAAATTCTCACCAGACTGCCTCAAATATCTAACAAGCACCCAGTGCTATTGTGATTGTACACCATGGCAAATTCCTCAGAGCCCTGTGTGGTTGGTTAATTAAACTCCATATCTGACTTAGGAAACCAGAAGGATAATTTAGGAAATATGCGAATGACTTGAATATTCTAAAGATCAGAGATAAAGGTGCGTGTTAAGTAAAAAAATATATAGGGCACCGTGCTAGGTGCCGGTTTATTCCAGGACTTAGCATTAAGCACATCATTCCATTCTACTCCAGCAAAGGCAAGCGGAAATAGTTTCAACTAAAGATGTAATTGATATAAAATGAATCCATTAAAATGAGAAGTAAAAAAAAAAAAAGAAAGAAAGAAAGAAAGAAAAAACCCAACACACCCATATAAGGGAAGGCTGGCTCTTAGAAGTAATGAAGACCAGGAAAGTAAATAAGGTAGTGAAACTATCATCACCATTAATTTTTCTTTTAAGGTTCTTGACATGTAGAGAGAAAAAATAGGATAACTAGATGAGTTCATTTGAAAGTGTAAATGAAAAAAAGAATGGGATTAGGTTCATACTGGAAGTTTGTTTTACTTGTTCTTCACACATATTAACCTACACAGTGAAGTTAAAATTTTTTAAATTTCAGACCGTGGACGTTATTTGAAATCATCTGGGCTTAGCTTAATTTTCAACATTTTGCAGTTGCAACATGTTTCTGATATAATTAAAAAGTAAGTTTGTTCTGTGTTCTCTCTCCCACCCTCATTTTCATCGAGGGCATGAATTCTTTAAAAATTTGCATAGTAACATTTACTTTCTTTTCTGCTCCATGAAGGAATATAATTAACAGGGTGAAAGGCGTTGAGCTGATGGTTCATAATGCACTAATTCATAATAGTGTATTAGCATTCTGATTAAAATAAAATACCTAATGAAACTAGAGAAAGATTTTATTCTCACCCTTCTCATGTGTATGGTGAGTTCTGAGATTCAGGCAATATTGCAGCAGAAAGGCTATCGTAAGTGAATGCTGCTTAGGAAGCTATTCAACGGGAGATTTTAAACAGCTGTTCCCAAGCTTCATTAAGACTCATTATGAGTTGTCATGTAATAGAGAACTTATATTTTTTGATGATCTCTGCATACCAGTAAAGATAAAAGTATGTCTTAAGGCAGAACTAAAAAGAACAGAAGTTGGTACATATTAAAAATAGATTACTAAAATGCCCTAGTTAGCTGGCACAGACCTTAAAAGCTCAGTACAATCATTCAGATTTAAAGGGAAAGATAAAAAGTGACTAAACTCACTGAGCTTTTAATACATCAACTGTTATATTTTAGGAAAAAAACCCTCTATTCTTTTATATGAAAGGTGCCTGGGGGTCCCAGAGATTGATCTGCACCTCTCTTGATGGGAATTCAGAGAGCTGGCATGGTCACACCTAAGAAAGGTGTCCTGATGGCTTTTTAACTCGTTACCCTGGCGGCAAGTGCCAGTAAAGTCACATCCTCCCTCCACGCCTCATGCCCCTGACACCTTTCTCACACCACACAAAGTGAAAGGTTATCTCAATTCTTCGTCAAAGCATGAGGGTCATGGATACAGCTACTTCTGTATCAACAGGGACCTCCAGAATGAATATATAGATAGAATGGACTTGGCTGGATGTATTTGGGGGAGTAGGGGGTATTAGAATTGGTTTGAAGTTTTGGAGCTGTTTTTACATAGCAAGTCCACCATTTTTTTAGATTATAAATAAAAGTAGCCAAGATTTTAAAGAGATGCCTTTATTTATACTGTATTAAAGACAAGAAATACAAGGTATACATATCAAATATTAATATTGCTATTAATTTAAGTGGTGTTATGGGGATGGTCAAGATGAATGATGGTGACTTGAGCACCCTAAACCACATCTGAGAGCTGCCACACATCCCTCAATTGCAGTCCTTTTTCACAGCAAGCAGTCACCAAGAACAATATTGTCAGAGATCTCCACGGACATCTGTGGCTTAGTGACACCCACAGTCCTGATGCCCATTCCTAGTCACACTCACTCAGATCTCTATAGGCCTTAGAAAAATTGAGGAAATGCCAAGCAAATGGTTTTCCTCTTGACTAGTTGTTTACTTTTGTGAAGAATAGATGATGTGTAGGAAGAACATTGAACATTTGCCAGTAGCAAACAGAGGGGCAGATTGCCATGAAGTTCAAGACAACTTGGAGCTTCTCAGAGAAAATTCTTTCACGAGAGTGAGCCAGATGTGAAAATGATTATAGGAAGCTTTGGGAGCTAACATATGTAATTCCATATAGTCACAAATGCTGCAGAAAGCTGAGGTTGAGGGACACCATCCAACAAAGATTGTAGGGGCAAAGTAAGAGAAAACCAGATCTACGTGCACAGCAGTATAAGAAAGATGTGATGTTTCTTTTACTCAAGATGAGTGTGAAAGGGAAAGAGTAGGTGTTTGGTGGGAAAGAGGCTGGCTCTTCCCAAAAGAACAAGGTGAAGAAAAGAAGAGTAAATTAGGAGTATTTCCCTATTCTCAAAATGTGATCAGATTGTGACCATTCTGCTTTTAAATATTTTGAACATTTTTCCAAGGTACCTAATTAGCTTTGTCAGCTGGTTATAAACCAGATTATTGAATGGCTTCATACTTCATATTGGTCTTTAAACCAGATAGTCTTTAAACAACTAATATTGTTGGTGCATGTGTTAACAATTTGGAGACATGAGAACAATTTAAGGAGCATTTATTAGCATTGGTTGCCTATTTAATATACTGAGGAGTTTTCAGGTAGGAGATGAGCTTCCTATTGGAAAGTTCTAACAGCTGTTGAGACTGCTTACAGATCAATTTGAAACGGCATATGGTGATATTATTGTTTAGGATGCCTTACCTAATTCCAGTGCAGCCAATCTAATATTCTCCTTCACAACAGGCTTTCTCTCCTTCCTCTCCTCTCATCATTATAGAACTTTGGACAGTATCTGCAGTTTCAAAAGAGACTTTTATCTCCATTATTTCACAACTCTGTGAAAAAGATAGGGCCAGAATTACAATCCCCATTTTATAGATGAGGATACAGGTCAAGGAGGCTACAGGAATTGGGCAGGCCATGCAGCTAGTTAGTGGCTGACCTTGGACTTCAACACAGGTATCTAGAAATCTGATCTTGAAAGCGTGTTCTCTCCATGAGAACATATTGCCACACACCCAATTATAGAAGAAGAGAGTCCTAAGGAAGAGAACTGTTTTTGGTCAATCTGTTTTCTAGGATTCCTAGGAAGATTTTGAAATCAAGCCCAGACTGATGGTGATTAATTCTTGCCAATCGCGCAGACATATTTCTGAAGTTCCTGCAGCTTTTTTTTTTGTAGTTTGCTTCTTTCAAAATTATTTCTCTTTTAAAGAAATTGCCTTTTAAATATACAGTGCTTTTAATAGTAATGCAAAGTCTGTATGACTAGCTCAATATGTGCAAAGATGACAGGCAATTTAACTTCGCTGGTAGACTCTGGTCCTGTGTTGTAATGGATAGTACCACCTTAGTTTTATGCTGCATTTCTCAATGTTCCTAAGGATTAACAAATTATACATGGCTATGTGAGCGACCTGTTCTCCCCATGAACCATGGTAAGCATGCTGTGATGACAGTACCATGCAATCAGTTTTCAGGATGGATCTTCTCTATTCCCAATGCAGCTACTAAAATGAGAATGGAGTAAAACAGAAAGGGCTTTGTTAAAGTAAAATGTGACTCATATGCTAAGAGGTCATGATCTTCCATTATATATTTTTGCAAGCTTATCCCTAAAGGTTAACATCCCATATTTTTGTTGCTTTAAGTAAGTAGTAGTTGAAATGACTTGCCTTTCTTATGTATGTTTTCTCTGATGAAGGTGAGCAATTATTTTGCCATGCTTTTCCATGCAACCTTTACTTCTCCACTTGACAAGCTCTTTCTTTTATTTCCCATGTAATTCAGACTTCCATTTTGATAATCCTTGAGGTCAGAAGAAGATGGGATTCAAATAAGTATCATTTAAATAGAGTCAGTCATGGACCATTCCCTAGAATAGGTTTTATTTCCTCTCTGCATTATTTGACTCACCAGCAAAGGTGAAATTTGTTCTCTGTGTTTTCTCTTCAATTTAGCATAGTCTCAGTATTGTATGGTATGTTAATTCGAAAGATGAATACCACAGGATATGGTAGGAACCAGAGAATTTAATGTGAATGAATTTAAGTCTCAGGCCCATGAATCAGATCAGCTTTTGCCAACATGAGTTTAGTAGAACATTAATCCTGGGGTTCTGAAGCTGGTGGGTGGGGGTAGGCAGGAGGAAGGATATTTGAGAAATGCTATGTGCCTCTCACTGGAATTTGTAATATACAGTAGCATAGTAGAGACCTCGAGAATTCCTATAGCATTTAATTTTATTTAACTTTGTTTTATCTAATATCTGTCAAATATATTTCATTTGATCACAAATAGTTTATCAGTGATTCTTTCAGAAAAACAACAACATGTAAAAAATTCTTGCCCCCATGGAGTTCACATTCCAGTGGAGGGCACAGACAATAAACAAGTAAATAAATAATTAAGTCAATTAGTGCAAAATGCTATGGATATTAAAATAAAAGAGAGAGGGAAAGGGTGAAGGAGTGTGTGTAGAGATGGAAAAGTTGAATGTTTATTTGACCACAGAGTCTGTACTGCACATAAGTAATACTTATGAAGGCTTCTAGTCCTGGTGCTTTCTGTGGAAAACACTTTGGGAACCACTATTGAGTTGGACCTGCCATCAGGAACCTTGGGCATCTCATGTTCTAAATTCGCGTTTTGTGTTTCTTTATAGAAAATAATATCTTAAGTGCCCTACATCCCACATGTATTTTCATGAACTTGACAAATAAAACTTGTGATATGTGAGTTAGTATTTATACAGTACTTCAAAAAATTTTAAACTAGCTTCGTCTTTCAAGGGAACAAAATATAAAGCCAAATATCAGATGAATAACCACTAGATGTCGGTGTTATCACTGGGTAACTGAGATGATCTAAAATCTCTTTTTCAGTCTTGGCTGACCTAGATAATTTACTGCATAAGTAGGTATTTTGAAATATCTTTGTTAAAATTTATAAAAAATTATTAACTTATATATAACTTTCATAAGCAGTTTCTAGATGATAAGGACAAATATAATTTGGAACAAGATTTAAAGAAACGTAAGAATCTAGGCTGATACCTATTAATTAACTAAACATTTCATTTTGTGATATTTCTTCAATGTTAGTTAATATATTCAAGAAACCTCAACTGAGCAACTATTATGTGTCAGATACTTGAATAGATAAGAAGAAGGGTACAATTAATAAGCTAATCTTCCTCAAAATGAGGGTAGTTAACAATACAATGTGATAAGGTCAGTATATTTTTAGAGACACACACACAAAGTACAGGGAGGAGGTTGGAGGTGGAAGAGTGACAGCCAGTTCTGTAGACAGTTCAGCAGCCACAAGGAGGACTGATTTGCAGGGGGACATGTCTGGGCCATGACGCTTGAGGAAAATTTTCAGTAGTTTGGGTAAGAGGTAAAAAGTTTGGCAAATATTTAACTGACTTCACATAAAAATTAAAAGCCACCAGATAGCAACACCTTCAATTTCTACCATTCAATCTTTACAACTACCTGGTTGTTGACTAATGTTTCCTCTTTTTTTCTCTGGTATAGGCTAATGTGTCTACCTGTCTTCTAGCTCCCATACCCTCCATCTTATCAAGGGCCTTGTAGCTTTGAGTATATTGAGAGAGAGCATGTGTGAACAGAAGAGGGGCAGAGGGAGCATGAGAGAGAATCTCAAGCAAGTTTCACACCCAGAATGGAGCCCAACGTGGGGCTTGATCTCATGACTGTGAGATCATGACTTGAGCTGAAATCAAGAGTTGGACACTTAACCCACTGAGACACCCAGGTGCCCCAACACTGAGTATTCTGAACCTTCATCTTCTTCCTCTTTCTCAAGTACCTTCCCAAGAGAATTCACATATTCTCTATTACTGTCAGTCTTTTATTTTTTATTTTTAATGTGATTTATTTTTGAAAGAGAAAGAGGGGAAGGGGAAGAGAGAGAGAGAGGGAGAGAGAGAGAGAGAGAGAGAGAGAGAGAGAGAGAGAGAGAGAGAATGAGCAGTGGAGGGGTAGAGGAGACAAAGAATCTGAAGCAAGCTCCAGGCTCTGAGCTGTCAGCACAGAGCCCAATGTGGGGCTGGAGCCCACGAACTATAAGATCATGACCTAAGCTGAAGTCAGACACTCAACAGACTGAGCCATCCAGGAACCCCCTCTATTACTGTCAGTCTTAAAAGAGAGCTCATCGACCCACCAATTCACCAGCCAATGGACTTCCACTGTTTCCTCAAAACTCTTACAATTGCCACTTTAAAGGAATTGATTACACTTGCCACTTACTCACTGCTCAAACGATAGAACAATCTGCCTCTTGTCCACACAAACAGCTCCAAACAGTGGTTACCAAAGACCTCTCTGTCCAAATCTAATGAGCAGTTGCATCCCTTGTTTGACAGTTTCAGAGCATCTGCCACTTTCTAACATTTCTTACAATTTGAAACATCATCTTCCCACAATACTATATTTTCCTAGTTTGTCTAATTATTACCACTATTTGTCAGACATAACACTGCCTTCTCTTCTTCTCAGATATTAATTTGGTCTAATTCCTTCCCTGTTCCCATTCTCTGTCCTTTCTGTGGGTAATGCTTATCTACTTTCATAACTAGCTATTTTTATTTATATGTCAAATGCTCTGAGAAGTCTTTGCTTCTAGCTAAGTTCTTTCTGATTTTCACACAGTATCTTCAAGCCCAATATCTTAAATATTTATACATTTTTCTCCTAAAACTTATTTCTTCACTGATATATTCTTACTTTCGTGTTGTTCCAATCAGAAAGTTTGCCAACATCATTGATTTTTTTTTTCCTTCTTCTTCTATGAGTAGATCCAAAAAATTCACACACAGTTTAGTATATTTCTTGAGTACCTACTTTGTACCAAGTGCTTGAGATCTGGTAGTAAGTAAAATATGCAGACCCCTGTCTTCTGAGAGCTTATGGTTGAGTTTGAGAAGTGGATGACAAATATGATAATAAGTTATTGATTGCAAGTTGTGATAGATATTTAAAAAGGTATGCTGTGAATAAAAGTATTGAGGATCTACCATTAAGAAATGTGTTCCCAGAAGTGATATTTAAACTGAATTCTCAAGGATGGTAATAAATCAGTTATGTGAAAAGTGGGGAAAGCGTGTTTCAGATAGGAGGGAAAACATGTAAAGGCATTGAAGTGGGAAAGAGTTTGCCAGAAGGCCCATATAAAAGCTATGTTTGTATTTCTCCCTACTTAAACCTCTTACTTATGCCTCTAAATGCGTAATGTGGCTAATAAAGCTTTTTAGAATTGTGCCCAAGACCTGTCCTAACCCCCAGCTTGCTCTGGCTCTTCTATTTTTTAGTTCATTGTACAGGAAACTTCCTTTATTTCCCCCAGTATATGCAGGTCTCTCTAACTCCTTCCCTCCCACAAGTTCTTTCGTTCAGTGCTGAGAATGATTTCATTATACTCTCTTTTATGTGCCTAGTTCAGACTCATTTTTCAGGCTTTCTCAGAGGGGCCTTGCATGACTGGCAGCCCCACTCCCATCTCCTGGCATGGGATGGCACCGCATAAGCCCCTGTGTTCCTAGTTCCTAGTTAGTTTTGCTCTTGTTTAGTAAAAATCTTCCATATTAGACTATAGACTCGATGAGGAGAGGGAACCTGTGTGTATTTTTTTTTAATTTTTTATCCTCAGTGCTTAGTACTATTCCTGTCATATTGTAAGTGCCCAGTAAAAACTTGTTGCATAAATTAATGATTAAAATGAATTGGATACTGAAATAGTTGAAGACATCAGGGCTCATAGCCAGTTTTCCAATCCTCCAGTGACCACCTACACGTGCTACCCATATTGAGGGACAGGTTTATGTGGCAAAGAGATTGGAATCAGTCTGAGAAATTTTGGATTTAACTTCAGGAAGTCACAATCTTTATCTGTAATATTCTCTCTCTTTTTTTTTAGGATCACATTTTTATTGGTATATTATATTTATAAAATTACTTTATTTTCATAAATTTGAAGAATATTGATAAATATTTAACTCGTTAAGTGGTGACTCCATAAAAGTTTTATTCTTTTATGTAAAGTTGGTTTCCATATAATACCCATTGCTCATCCCACAAGTGCCCTCCTCCATGACCATCTCCCACAAGTGCCCTCCTCCCTTCCCCTCTCCCAGTCCCCCATCAACCCTCAGTTTGCTATCAGTATTCAGGAGTCTCTCATGTTTACTTCCCTCCCCCTCCCCAACTATTTTTCCCCTTACCCTCCACCAAGGTCCTCTGTTAAATTGCTCCTGTTCCACTTATGAGTGAAAACATATGGTATCTGTCTTTCTCTGCCTGACTTATT
>NC_043700.1:89849631-89853625 GCF_006229205.1 Suricata suricatta | reverse complement strand
GAATGGCCAGATTTCATTCTTTCTCATTGCCATGTAGTACTCCATTGTGTATATATACCGCATCTTCTTGATCCACTCATCAGGTGATGGACATTTAGGTTCTTTCCATGATTTGGCTATTGTAGAAAGTGCTGCTATGAACATTGGGGTACATGTGCCCCTATGTGTCAGCACTTCTGTATCCCTTGGGTAAATTCCTAGCAGTGCTATTGCTGGGTCATAGGAGAGTTCTATTGTAAATTTTTGAAGAACCTCCACACTATTTTCCAGAGTGGCTGCACGAGTTCACATTCCAACCAACAGTGTAGGAGGGCGCCCGTTTCTTCACATCCTCACCAGCAACAATAAACTCCGAATTTGTTCTGAGGTGGGATCTCAGTGTGGTTTTGATTTGTATTTCCCTGATGATAGGACGCTGAGCATTGTTTCATGTGTCTGTTGGCCATCTGGAAGTCCTCTTTGGAGAAGTGTCTGTTCATGTCTTCTGCCCATTTCTTCACTGAATTATTTGTTTTTCACATGTGGAGTTTGGTGAGTTCCTTATAGATTTTGGATACTATTCCTTTATCTGATATGTCATTTTCAACTATCTTTTCCCCTTCCTCCAGCTGCCAATTACTTTCTCTTGATTGTTTTCCTTGCAGTGCAGAAGCTGTTTATTTTGATGAGGTCCCAATAGTTCATTTTTTCCTCTTGATTCCCTTGCCTTTGGGAATGTGTTGAGGAGGAAATTGCTGTGGTTGAAGTCAAGGTGTTGTTTTCTGCTTTCTCCTTTAGGGTTTTGATGGTTTCCTGTCTCACATTCAGGTCCTTCATCCATTTTGATTTTATTTTTGAGAATGGTGTAAGAAAGTGTCTAGTTCTCCCAGCACCACCTGTTAAAGAGGCTGTCTTTTTTCCATTGGATACTCTTTCCTGCTTTGTCAAAGATGAATTGGCCATGCATTTGTGGGTCCAGTTCTGGGCTCTGTATTCTATTGCATTGGTCTATGTGTCTGTTTTTGTGCCAATACCATACTGTCTTGATGATTATGCATTGTTAGTAGAGGTTAAAGTCTGGGACAATAATGCCTTCTGTTTTGTTTTTCTTCTTCAATATAACTTTGGCTATTTGGGGTCTTTTGTGGTTCCATACAAATTTTATGATAGTTTGTTCTAGCTTTGCAAAGAATGCTGGTGCAGTTTTGATTGGGATTGCATTGAATGTGCAGATTGCTTTGGGTAATAATGACGTTTTAACAAAGTTTATTCTTCTGATCCATGAGCATGGAATGTTTTTCCATTTCTTTGTGTCTTCTTCAATTTCCTTCATAAGTTTTCTATAGTTTTCAGCATACAGATCTTTTACATCTTTGGTTAGGTTTATTCCTAGGTATATTATGGTTTTTTTGTGCAGTTGTGAATGAGATCAGTTTCTTGATTTCTTTTTCTGTTACTTCATTATTGGTGTATAAAAATGCAACCGATTTCTGTACACTGATTTTGTACCCTGCGACTTTGCTGAATTCAAGGATCAGTTCTAGTAGGCTTTTGGTGGATTCGGTTGGGTTTTCCATGTAGAGTATCATGTCATCTGTGAAAAGTGAAAGTTTGACTTCTTCTTTGCCAATTCTGATGCCTTTTTTTTCCTTTTGTTGTCTAATTGCTGATGCTAAGACTTCCAGCACTATGTTAAACAACAGTGGTGAAAATGGACACCCCTGTCATGTTCCTGATCCCAGGGGAAAAGCTCTCAGTTTTTCCCCATTGAGGATGATATTAGCTGTGGACATTTCATAGATTGCTTTAATAATGTTTAAGTTCCTTTTATCCTGACTTTCTAGAGGGTTTTTAAGAAGGAATACTGTATTTATTAAGAAGGGATAAGAAGGGATGCTGTATTTTGTCAAATGTGTTTTCTGCATCTATCAACAGGATCATATGGTTTTTATCTTTTCTTTTGTTAATATGATGGATCACATTGGTTGATTTGCGAATATTGAATCAGCCCTGTAGCCCAGGAATAAATCCCACTTGATGATGGTGAATAATCCTTTTTATATGCTATTGAGTTCGATTTGCTAGTATCTTGTTGAGTATTTTTGCATCTGTATTCATCAAGGATATTGTACTGTAGTTCTCTTTTTTTGGCTTGGTCTGTTTCTGGTTTGGGAATCAAAGTGATGCTGGCTTCGTAGAATGATTCCAGAGGTTTCTGTCTATTTCTATTTTTGGAAATGCTGGAGAAGAATGGGTATTAACTCTGCTTTAAATGTCTGTTGGAAATCCAAGGGAAGCCATCTGGTCTAGGGCTCTTATTCGTTGGGAGATTTTTAGTAATTAATTTGATTTCTTCACTGGTTATGGGTCTGTTCAGATTTTCTATCTCTTCCCTGTTGAATTTTGGTAGTGCATGTGTGTTTAGGAACTTGTCCATTTCTTCTCAGTTGTCCAGTTTGTTGGCATATAGTTTTTCATAGTATTCCTTGATAATTGCTTGTATTTCTGAGGGATTGGTTGTACTAGATTTACTTTCATTCATGATATTGTCTACTTGGGTGCTCCCTCTTTTCTATTTGAGAAGCCTGGCTAGAGGTTTATCAATTTTGTTTATTTTTTCAAAAAACCAACTCTTGATGTCATTGATCTGTTCAACTGCTGTTTTGGATTCTATATTGTTTCTTTCTGTCCTGGTCTTCATTATTTCTCTTCTTCAGCTGGGATTGGGATGCTCTTGCTGCTCTCCTTCTAGTTCCTGTAGTGCACTGTTAGGTTTTGTATTTGCACTTTTTGTAGTTTGTTGAAATAGGCCTGGATTGCAATATACTTCCCTCTTAGGACTGCCTTTGCTGCATCCCAAAGACTTTGGATTGTTGTATTTTCTTTACATTTGCTTGCATATATTTTTTAATTTTATCTCTAACTGCCTGATTAGCCCAATCATTCTTTAGTAGGGTGGTCTTTTACCTCCATATTTTTGGAGGGTTTTCAGACTTTTTCCTGTGATTGATTTCAAGTTTCATAGCATTGTGATCTGAAAGTGTGCATGGTATGACCTCAGTTCTTTAAAATTTTTGAGGGCTATTTTATGATCCAGCAAGTGGTATATCTTGGAGAATGTGCCATATGAACTCGAGAAGACAAGAGAATTCCATAGCCTTAGGATGTAGAGTTCTAAATATATCTGTCAAATCCATCTGTTCCAATATGTCATTCAGGTCCATTGTTTCTTTAGTGATTTTCTGTCTAGTTGACCTATCCTTTGCTCTAAGTAGAGTATTAAAATCCCCTGCAATTAGCACATTCTTATCAATATGATTGTTTATATTGTGATTAACTGTTTTTATGTATTTGGGTGCTTCTGAATTTGGTGTGTAGGTGTTTACCATTGTTAGCTTTTCCTGATGGATAGTCCCTGTAATTATTATATAATGTCCTTCTTCATCTCTTGTTACTGCCTGTACTTTATTTTTATTTTTTTTGAATATTTTAACTTAAAAATTTTTTAATGTTTATTTTTTTTCCATAATATTTTATTGTCAAATTGTTTTCCATACAACACCCAGTGCTCTTCCCCTCAAGTGCCCTCCACCATCACCACCACTTCTTTTCCCCCCTCCCCCTTCCCCCTCAACCCTCAGTTCATTCTCAGCATTCAATTGTTTCTCAAGTTTTGCATCCCTCTCTCTCCCCAACTCTCTCTCCCTCCTCCGCTCCCCCTGGTTCTTCATTAGGTCTCTCTTGTTTTCCTGCTAGACCTATGAGTGCAAACATATGGTTTCTGTCATTCTCTGCCTGGCTTACTTCACTCAGCATGACACCCTCAAGGTCCATCCACTTTCCTACAAAGGGCCATATGTCATTCCCTCTCATTGCCATGTAGTACTCCATCGTGAATATATACCACATCTTCTTGATCCATTCGTCAGGTGATAGACATTTAGGCTCCTTCCATGTTTTGGCTATTGTTGACATTGCTGCTATGAACATTGGGGTACATGTGCTCCTATGCATC
>NC_043700.1:89806914-89849531 GCF_006229205.1 Suricata suricatta | reverse complement strand
CATTGGATACTCTTTCCTGCTTTGTCAAAAATTAATTGACCGTACATTTGTGGGCCCAGCTCTGGATTCTCTATTCTATTCCATTGGTCTATGTGCCTGTTTTTGTGCCAATACCATACTGTCTTGATGATGACAGCTGCCTTTACTTTCAAGTTGTTTGTCCAATATATGTATAGCTACTCTGTCTTTCTTTTGATTTTCAGTCTCATGATAGGTATTTCTCCATCCCCTTACTTATAATCTGAAGGTGACTTCAGGTCTAAGATGAGTCTCTTGCTGACAGCATATAGATGGATTTTGTTTTTGTTTTTACTACCCTATGTCTTTTGGTTGGAGCATTTAACCCATTTACATTCAGTGTTATTATTGAAGAATATGAGTTTAATGTCGTGTTCTGTGTAGGGTCCATGCTTGTAGTGGTGTGTCTGGTACCTTGTATTCCTTGCAACATTTCCATCGTATAGTCGTCCTTAGGATTTCTTGTCGGGTTGGTTTAGTGTTGATGAAGTCCTTCCATTTTTGTTTGGGAAAACTTTTATCTCTCTATTCTGAATGACAGGCTTACTGGATAAAGGACTCTTGGCTGCATATTTTTTCTGTTCATCACATTGAAGATTTCCTCCATTCTCTTCTGGCCTGCCAAGTTTCATTAGATAGGTCTGTCACCATTCTGATAGGTTTCCCTTTGTATGTTAGGGCCCTTTTATCTCTAGCTAGTTTCCTAATTCTCTCTTTATCCTTATATTTTTGCCAGCTTCACTATGATATGTCGTGCTGAAGGTTGACTCAAGTTATGTCTGAGTGGAGTTCTCTGTGTGCCTCTTGGATTCCAGTGTCTGTTTCCTTCCCCCAGATTGGTGAAATTCTTGGCTATAATTTGTTCAAGTGCCCCTTCAGCACTTTTCTCTCTTTCTTCTTCTTCAGGAATTCCTTTGATACAGATATTATTTCGTCTGATTGTATCATTTTCTTGTATATTCCTTTCTTGCTCCTAGATCAATTTGTCTCTCTTCTTCTTGGCTTCCTTTTTTTTTTTCCTAAAATGGTGTCTTCTAATTCACCTATTCTCCTCTCTGCCTCTTCAATCTGTGCAATGGCCACCTCCATTTTATTATGCACCTTATTTACAGCAAATTTTAATTCATCACAACTAGCTTTAAGGTCCATAGTCTTTGTAGTAGTAGTTTCTCTGTTGTCTTCCATGTTTTTTTCAAGCCCAGCAATTACTTTTATGAATATTGTTTTAAATTTTTACTCAGTTATGTTGTTTATATCTGTTTTGAGCAGTTCTGTAGCAGTGACTTCTTCCTGGAAGTCCTTTAGTGGAAAGTTTTTCTGTTTTATCATTTTGGCTAGCTCTAAAAGTTTGTTTTGCACTCTGCACCTGTGAGTATTGCTATATTAAAGGAGGCTTATTGACTGTCCAGGGCCTGTCCGTTCAGGAAGTGTTCTTTTAATAGTTTCCCTTGCTCTCTCTTGTTGTGCCTTTGGTTATTTTATTTCTCTACTCAGTGATATTTGGGCCTCTCCCCCATGTGTACTTTGGCTTGTTTCTTGAGGTAGCCCTGAAAAGGAAAACAGACAGACAAACAAACAGGGAAGAAAAGCATGCAAACACATAGACAAATCAACCAATTAAACCAAAAGGAGAAAGAAAAGAAAATAAAGGACAAAAGCAAAAAGGGGGTGACAAAAACAACAAAAGACAAAGGATAGTCTAAAATTGTAAAACCAGAGAAGGGGGAGATAAAAAGGAGATAAGAGAAGATATTTCTGATTAGCAAGATTTGATCTTATCATGGCAATGCATGCTTTGTTCCATCTCAGCAAATGCAATTCAGCCAGTTGCTTCATCCAAATATCTCACATTCTATCTATCCCAATCTTAAATTCCCTGATTTGACTTATGTCCAAAACTTAACCACTCCTGTCACCTCTCCCCTGCAAAGTAGGCTAACTGGTTCCCTGATTGTATCCATATCCCACAAAGCCTGTTTTTGCACAGCATCTAGAATAATGTTTCTTTCACAGTGGTTTGCCAGATCATATTACTCTGTTTTCAAAATTCTGAAAATCTGATGGTTTCTTATCTCATTCTGTTTTTAACATGGCATTCAAGGCTCTGCATGATCTTTGCTAGTCTTCCTTTCTGGCATCATCTTATTCTGTTTTCCTTCTTGGCAAAATGTATTCCAGCCATGTTGACCTCTTTGCTTTCCTTCAATACTCTGTAACAGCTCTTACTTCAAATCTTTTGCATGGTCTACTTTTTTTTTTTTTCTGGGAACACTCCATTTCCAGATATTTTAATAGGGCTCATTCCTCTTTAAGTCCTTGTTCAAATATTACTTTATCTGATAGTCCATCGATTAATATTTCATTGAAAACAAAATCATCCATCACTCTCTGTCCTACTGACCTTTAATTCATAGCACTTATCATCACTTGACCTGTACTATATTTCTTTCTTTACTTTAGGTAGTAGACACATAGTAGGCACATAAATAAATTCATTCAGAATTCAAATTTAGAATTTAGATTTATGGTTCAAATTCAGAAGACCTACCCTGTGCCCTTCTACTTACCTCAAAAAAGGCACAATCTTGAAAGATTTTCCATCATACTTATCCTGTTCTTCAGATGGTATGTTGATTCTTAAGGACAACTAATTACCTGATGGAATTATGTGGTTCCTATGTTTCTTGCTGAAAATTTAGACTGCTTTTCTATTTTTCTTACCATGATTTTTCTCTAGGTTACCCTCATTATTCATACTTATTTAGCCAGATGGGTTAATTCCTCTTATTCTTTCAGACCAGGGCCTCCTTAAAGTTTACTTCACATCAAGAAAGAGAAGCAGCCCTACCAGTAACTTTGTTTTCTAAGCCAGCCTAATTCTTACAGAAAAATTCTAAAAGGGTTTACCTCACTTTTTTAACATCATAACATTTCAAAACAAAATAACATAGCAAAAATAATTTGTAAAGAGTTACATGGTAATTTCCCAACACCTCTCAACGCCATGTGCCAGCTGGTGCTCTCAGGGTGAATGGCTGGGTAATGGCTCAGTTCCCAGGGAGAAGGAAATGAATATCTAAGCAAGTTTTTTGTTTTCTGTTTCAGTGCAATTAAATTCCCTTAAGGCAGACACTTTGTTTTGTTCAAGGCTTTTCTCCCTGGGCCTAGGATTGTGCCTTACCTTTTTTGAATATGTTAAAAACAAACACATGTTGAATTAAATAAGTGAATAAGCGAATAAAATTAAGCAAAAGGAGTTCACATAAACAGAGAAGCAAGGAGTTCACATAAATAGTTTTCTAGAATAAGCCTTAAATACAATATGTAAGATAAGGCCTTTATTCCCTGATCAGGATAAAGAAGCCACAGTTGCTGTTCACTCACTCATAAAATGGGGATGATGACACCTCATAGAACTCTTTTAATGATTAAGTGAAATAACATGAAATATGTGACACATATTGGATAACACATAACAGTTAAGTTCTTTTGAGTTTATTTATTTATTTTGAGAGAGACAGAGACAGCATGAGGGGGGAGGGGCAGAGAGAGAGGGAGAGAGAGAATCCCAAGCAGGCTCTGTGCTGCCAGCAAAAAGTCCAGCATGGGGCTTGAACTCATGAAACCATGAGATCATGACCTAAGCCGAAATGAAGTGTTGGATGCTTAGCCCACTGGGCCACCCAGAGGCTCCAGTAGTTAAGTTTTTTTTTTTTTTATCAACCTCTACACCCCCTGATGAGGGAGTGTGGGGCAAACTGAGGGCAAAGTGTAGGCTAACAGCACCCCACCCCCTCACATGATATTGCTTAGACACTCCCTGCTACCCCAAAACAAGAAAGGACAAAAAACAAATGGTAAAACTGGTAAAAGTCCCCACCAGTTTACCAGAAAAAGGCAATCCCTTCATAGCTTAAAGTCCAAGAACTCCCTAGTGTCTTAATGTTAATGCTTTGCCAGAGGGAAAAACAACCTTAACTTGACAATAGCAAGGCTTCCATAAGTCTTTAGCATGTGAAAATCTCTTTGGAAACTCCCTCTTGATTTTGACTCCTTGGACTCCATAAAATGGTCACCCCCTAGAGGCGCAGAGCAGTTCTTCCTTCTCATGGGTCCTGTCTCCATGCTTTAATAAAATCACGGTTTTGCACCAAAGACGTCTTCAAGAATTCTTTCTCTGGCCATTGACTCCAGACCCCACAAACACCCATCATCCCCAAACTTCATAACTCCCTATCCCTTTCTTCTTTTTGGGGTCATTACATTAATTTGGTTCTTTCTAGATAAGTAATCTTCAGAAAATCACACTTCTTTATCACTCAATTTGTTCCTTTGTTACAAGGGATCAATGTTTCATTAAGGATAAAATGAAACTCTGCACAACAAAACATTCTGAAGCCTAACAAATATTCTAGAACTTGTATGGTACATTGTTATTATTTGGTAAAATTGCTATATTCCCATTATTTCATAAATAGCAGTATGGTATGATATGTATGTATTGGTCACATTCTTTGCAATATGCACCTAGGTTCCTTGAGGAACTCAACTTTATTTGGCATAATCCCAAATTTTTCTCATCTTTGCAAACCACTCCTTCCTTATAGACCTCTTTAATACCCTCAACAATCTGTCAAAGAAAGGAGCTTTTACCTGTGTCAAGGTCAGAAAAGAGCCCTCAAGAAAACTTAATTATGTAACAATATTAAAGAGTAGAATATTTCTTAGGAAAAAGTGAGATTAAAAATGGTACTAAATAAGAATAATTCTTATCTTGGGCCATTTTATTCTTTGGTACTTCACTGTTTCTTGATCTCAGAACTACCGATATTTTGGGCTGATTAATTCTTTGGTTGAGGTGGGGGTTGTCCCTTGTGCTGTAGGATGTTTAGCAACTTCCTTTGCCTCTACCCATTAGGTGCCCATGGCATCCTTCAGTTGTGTCACCAAAAATGTGCTTAGATATTGCCAAGGATAATATTCTTCTGTGGGATTGGGGTGGTGGCAATGGTGAATAACCCCCAGATGAGAGCACTGATTTACTGGAAGAATAAGATGGACTAAGGGGAGTTTCCCAGTTTAAGAGGTTCCTCTTAGCCTTAGAAGAACAAGGCAACTTAGGTCAGACCTCAGGGTAAAATAAGTAAGAGGAGTTTGGATATTGAGTCATTTTCTCTCACTTCCTCCTACTTAGTGTCAATAAATTCAATGTAGGTCTAGGGTAAGGTGACTTTAGTTCCAGTTTCCTGAAACTGACACAGCTTACAGTTGGTATCCTGGTGTAATTGTTAATAATAATACTTTATATTCTTAGAAGTGTCCCTATTTAGGCAATAAATTATATGGTCATTTTAGTCTATGTAGCAACTGCTATACTAGATGCTGGGAATTCAGTGGCAAAAATGTACAAAATCTAATTTTTCCCATTTGGGAGAACATTTGAAATGAGGAAGAAGAAAAATAAACATATTATGTAGATGTGTGGATATGGATGGAACTTCCCATGACTCTGTTTAATCTATGCATAAGTTAAAGGAGCAAAATTTTCAGTTTGGTTTTATTTTCATATCGTGCATATGAATCCCCAGGCAAAGCCAGGTTTTGTGTGGCTCTAAGGTTATATGATAGAGGTAAGACACTATTAAAAATACAATAAAATTATGAATAACAATTAATGAGAAGCCCTAAAACTTAAACTGTATTACCTTCATGATTAACTCATTTCTGGGGTCAGATCATCAGCACTGGAAATCCTGGCTGAAGAAACAGAGAGAACTTTCCTAGAGGGTTTACATCTCCTCCAGCACCCGGTGAGAGGGGTGGGCCAGGAAAGAGAGAGTGGACCCTGAGACATTGTTAACTATCCAAACCACATGTTTTTGTATAACATTGAGTATTTACCATTATTTCTGACTGGGTTATACTAACCCTACCATTTTATTGTGGGTCAGCAGTGGTATGTCGTTTTGTGAGATAGTCCACAAAGGAAACTTTGAGGAATAGGTGATTTTTAAAGTGCCATTAATGTTTCTAATGATGGCTGACAGGTAATTAGCCTGAAAAAATATTCTAACAAAGTGGCTTGAGCAATTAAGACTGTCCAGTAAAAGTAAAGGATGCCTCATTTGATAAGAAAAGTGTAGGTTCCATGTAGTTAAACAAGCTGCTCCATTGTAAGAAGATTCAGAAGCTTTTTGTTCTTTCTCTTAAACCCCATAGCTTGACACTGTGGTCCTATTTGAAATCTGTCAGCTGAAGTTTTATCCATAATACCAGTCTTATCTTTTCAAAAGGATTGGATCAAAGTAGCTTAGTTTTCA
Organism: Suricata suricatta; assembly: GCF_006229205.1. Lineage (NCBI taxonomy): Eukaryota > Metazoa > Chordata > Mammalia > Carnivora > Herpestidae > Suricata > Suricata suricatta. The sequence continues at coordinate 89,843,193 of NC_043700.1, read as the reverse complement.
TCTGAGTATAACAGGGAAAATGGCCTGTGGCTGTCACTCTGTAATGAGAACTTTCCCAAGTGGCCAGCACTAAAGAAATACAGGGATATGTTGACTTCATGTTTATCATCATAAATTCCAATCTTTAAATATATATATGAAATCACAGTTCTTGAGAGAAGTGGTGTTAAGAGTTAGTAATATAATTTACTATTTCACCTATGAAAAGGGCTTGATGAGAACTAAATATTTCTTCAAACTAGGTCAATTTCAAGGGCAGTGACTCCTGCCATATATCCTAAACAACAAACGCTGCTTCAAAGAAGCAATGCATCATGGAAACAGACAGTTTATATTATGACAGGCTGTACCACTAGATAATAAATTGGGGAAAAGACAAATTAAATTTAAGCATTTGTATAAAGTTTGAATAATGGAATTTTCCTGAGCTCTAAACTAATATTTCAGCTACTAAACCAGAATTATAGTCTTTTTCAATATTTTATTTTTGTACATTATCAGCAGGGTAAAAACAGTAGTTTTTGATTTGCATTTTCCCCTAATGGAATATGTCCTTTACTATGCAAGGGAAGAGAGATTGTTTGTGCTTATCTGTTTTCTGTTCAAAAACTTGGAGAAGATGGACTTTCATTTTTAGTTGATAGATTATTTTGCTCTGATGTTTTAGTTAGCATTTGTTTTCCTCTATCTTCAAATATATTAACATGTAGACTTTTGGAAGTACCTTGTACTGGTGCAAGAGTCAGTTTTATTATTATTCTCTGCATATATATCAGAGTGAGAAATGTATCTGATAATTGAATGTGATGAGAATAGTTGCTTGTAGGATTGTCAGTCAGCCTAGGTGGAAAAAGAAAACAGTTTAGAATTAAAAAACAATGTTAAACAAATTGTGAGGAAAGCATATATGTGTACATATATATATATATATATATATATATGCATATATAACAACTTATGGAGAGAAATTACTTCTGTATTTACTGATGGTTTCACAATTCTTCAGAGAATTAAAATATCATATAGTGGTATCAATTGTAGAATTTGCATTTGGTGCTGCATTTTGATATACATTTTCCCTAAAATTAAAAAAAACTGAATACAACTTTCTTTTTTTTTTTAACTTTTTTGATGTTTATTTATTATTGAAACAGATAGAAACAGAGAATGAATGGGGGGAGCTCAGAGAGAGAGGGAAACACAGAATCTGAAGAAGGTTCCAGGGTCTGTGCTGTCAGCACAGAGCCTGATGTGGGGCTCGAACCTATGAACTGTGAAATCATGACCTGAGCTTAAGTCGGATGCTTAACTGACTGAGTCACCCAGGCACCCCTGAATACAACTTTCTACAAATTAATACCTATACTGAATTTTGAGAGTTTCAACATAATTAGGATTATCAAGTGATTTAGATATGGAAATTGGATTTGTTACATAAGATTTTTATTATAAAAATTAGAAAAAAGCAACATATTACAAAATAAGGGCTTTTGTTAAATAAATTACTACTTACCCATAAAACTTCTTGAGGCACAGACTATTGGTTTCTTCCCTATATCTATTCCTTCCTTTCTCTTTGTAACAGAATCCCAGATTCTAAGTGGACACAAACGCATAGCTGAATAGACTACATCTCTCAAAGTCTCCTAAAGGTGGTTTTGATTAAGTTCTTCTCCATGAGATGTAAACAAAATGTTACATGGTACTTCTGGAAAGTGCTTGAAAAAAAGGAGGGGTCATGCCTCTCTTTTGCCCTTTGACCAACTCATTCTCTGGTATATAAGTGTGATGATTCATGTTCTAGGAGCCATCTTGGTTCATAATGCTGCCAGCCACGTCTCAGAAATGGCCACCCTTTCAGGCTCAGATTGTCTGTTGAGTTTTATGTAACTACTCTACAACCTTAAACTATCAACCTTTGGAATTTTATTGTGTTAGAGAAATAAACATATTTTGTTTGAGACATTGTTATTATTGTTATTTTTTATGTGGCCCTACCTCACCCCAAAAGATATACAATATTTATTTTTTTAAGTTGAGGGAAAGAGAGAGACCATACATAAGAGCAGAGGAGGAGCACAGAAGAAGTGAGAGAGAGAGAGAGAATTTGAAGCATGCTTTGTACTGTCAGCATAGAGCCCAGCAGGCTGTGAAATTATGACCTGAGCTGAAACCGAGAGCCAGATGCTTACCAACTGACCCATCCAGGCACCACTACAATCTATTATTTAAATTATGTTGTAAAAGAATGTTTAGTGGCATAGGAAAATATCAGTGATATGTTAAATTAAATTAATTTGTTAACTAACACAATTAAACCTGCTGCTGACAGCTTTTATCATTTTTACTTTTTTCTTTTACCCTTCCATGTTTTACTTTTTTTCTAAAATGAATATGTATAAAAAACACTTTGAAGAACTTCTTTACAGATAGAATTTATGTACATTGTTGTTCATTTCTTTATTAAAAAAGTAGTTGATTTTGAAGGTCAGCGTTAAAAGAGTTTTTATACATTTTGGCGAATCAATGTCTACAATGGCTGTTTTAATCTAATTTTCCTTGAAGTGAGCAATGTAAAAAGAATGTTTATGTCTTTGCCTCATAACAGAACACAGAATATTATCTGAAATGTTACAAATTTGTATATTAGGCATATGGTTCTTCACTTTTGTTTTGATTGAAAAATGTTGTGCCTTATAAAAATTGCTGGTTAACAATTAATCTAAACACACATCTGTGAAAGAAACAGAGAAATCAAGGACGATCCCAAAGTCTTTGGCCCAAGCAACTGGAAATATAAACTCTGTCCTAACGGAGAAGAATAAGGGTAGAAAGTATCCTCCAAACTGCACTTTAGAGGGATATCTACAATTTTGTCTTGAGTACTTAAAAATGAGCTATCTATTAGAAATCCAAGTGGAAATGTTGCGTGGCCAATTAAACATATGAATGTGGTATTTAGAGGAGAGGCTTGAGCCAAGGAAATAAATGTGGGATTCATCTGCTTATAGATGATATTTATAATCATGAGGTAGATGAGATTATGTCAATGAACATACAAAGAGAAGAGAAAAATAAGGCAAAAGAAAAATTAAGAGGTTGTGGTCTCTTGGAAGTTATGTGAAGGATTTGCATTAAGAAGGAAGTTTGATAAACTATATCAAATGCTGATGTTACACAGATAAAATGACAGAAAATTGCTGGATATATTTAGCATGTGGAAGTAACTGACACCTTAATAAGAGTCGTGCACAAATAGGAACAGGAAGAATGGCAGACTAAATGGGTGCAGATACTGATAGGTGGGTAAATGTCATGGTGCTTGTTAATGGAAGTTCTTAATTGATTGCTTCAGTTTTCCTTTCCTTTCCTTTCCTTTCCTTTCCTTTCCTTTCCTTTCCTTTCCTTTCCTTTCCTTTCCTTTCCTTTCCTTTCCTTTTTCTTCTTTCTTTCTTGAACTGGGAAGCAGGGAGTGAGGATGAACAAGAAGGTGACTGAAGTTTGAGGAAACAGGATTGGTGTGAAATATTAGCTTGCGATAATGGAGTGAATGGATCAGGGAAACACATGTGAATCACAAGCAGCATTAAGGGTCCACTTTGATGGTTTGTGGTCCTGAGCTTAGAGTGGAGCCAGTCACATGGTTATATGTTTTTCCACAGTCACTCTTAGCTGCTTGGGTGCAAGCATGAAATAGGCTGAAAATTGGATTTAGCCTGGACTGTGGTTTTGCTAAAAGAGTACGAGGAAGAGAGAAATGACCAAGACAATTTTGTGAGAATTCAAGAAAATGAATACAGTGAATGTCTATAGAATTTAAACAGAGAGAGAAGGAGGCATATCCCAGTGGAATGAGATAAAAAGAATCAATGGATTGGAAATCCCAGTTGGATAGAAAGACTGCAGGAGTCAAGGTACTAAATGGAATGCATTGGAAAGGTATGAGATGATTGCCTCCAGTATAACCACAGGAGTGAGCGGTTAAATTCGAGTGGAAGAACAGGATAATTAGAAGAGTTCAAGGTGCTGAGAAAAGAAACACACCTTGAAGCTTGATTTTTTTTTTACAATATCATAAACTTCTAATTAAAAAATGTGAATTAGAATTTTTTAGAATATGGCATATGAATTAAAGAGGTAAAGGCTAGAAATTTCTATTAGCATGTTTAGTGAAAGAAATATTATATCTGGACTGTTTTTTTTCCCCTAGAAAAAAAGCACTAGAAGTGGCAACACTAGAATTAGTGATGATGTCAGTTTGGTATTTCATAGAGTTAGACCTTATATTCAACTGCTTTTAAATGACAATTACTATCGTTTAACCTAATATATATCTATCTATATACATATAAAGATATACCTGTGGTTATGTACCTGTATAAATATCTCAAAACTGCTGAAACAAAAGTAAAAAGGGGCACCTGGGTGGGTCAGTTGGTTGAGCACCTGACTCTTGATTCTCTCTCAGGTCATGATCTCATGGTTTGTGGGCCCTGTGTCAGGCTCCACACTGAGCATGGAACACGCTTAAGGTTCTCTCTCTTTCTCTCTCTCTCACTCTTTCTCTTTTTCTCTCTTCCACTGCCCCCGCTCTCCTACTTGCCCTCACTGTCTTTCTCTCTCCCTAAAAAACAAAAACAAAAACAAAACACAAAACAAAGAAAGCAGGTCTGAGATTTTGTTTGTAGGAATAGGCTTTCTGAAAAAGAGATAATATGAGTTTCTTTTATAGGGAAAAGAAAAATTAAGGTAGAACAGGAACTGACTTTAATTTAATGTAATTAAAAATTTTTTGCCTAGGGGCACCTGGGTGGCTCAGTTGGTTAAGCATCAGGTGTCGGCTTGGGTCATGATCTCAAGGTTTGTACATTCGAGCCCCGCGTCAGGCTCTGTGCTGACCGCTAGCTCAGAGCCTGGAGCCTCTCTTCGGATTCTGTGTCTCCCTCTTTCTCTGACCCTCCCCTGCTTGCCTATTTCTGTCTCTCAAAAATAAACAAACAACATTAAAAATTTAAAAAAATGTTTGCCCAGTAACTCTGTACATTACTCAGTGCTCATCACAGTAAGTGTACTCTTAAGCCCCTTCAGCTATTTCACTCATCCCTCACCTCCCCCTCAACCACCAGTTTGTTCTCTATAGTTGAGTGTATTTTGTTTTTGTCTGTCTCTTTTTATTTCTTTACTTTGTTGCTTAAATTGTGAAATCAAATGGTATTTGTTTTTCTCTGACTTATTTTATTTAACATAATACCCATTAGGTCCATCCATTTTGGTTTTCATTCTATATCTTTACAGAGTCCCTCTCTTGGCTCATTCTCATCAGATTTATTATCAGAAGGCAGATATCACTGATATTTTCAATTATGAAAATAATATATGCACTCATCTTTATTTTCAAAAGATGCAGACAATATAAAAACTTAAATTGTAGAATGTGAAAGTTATCTTTCTCCTCTTGCTTCCCAAACGTACAAGTGTTTTTCTGATTTTACCTCTGCAAAATGCTTTTAGTTTCCTTTCTAGACATTAGCCTGTATCTACCAGTACATATAAACACCTCCCACCTCCCCCTCTCTTTTCCTTCCTCCTCCCCTTACATAAATGGGAAAATGAGATAGGCATATTTTTTAATGTGAATATTTCATTTAGTGATTATTTTATAAATATCTCTATGCCAACTTATGTAAAGCTGCCACATTTTAAATGGCTGCATTGTATTCACTATATTAATATATCATAATTTATTCAACTGCCTCTTTATGGATTCTAGAGTACTAGAAGTAAATGTTGATAATAATACTCCTACCCTCAAGGGATATTATGAGAGTTGAATAAATTAATATGTGTCAAACCCTTAAGAGAGTATCTAGCATCTAGTAAGCACTAACATTGGACAGTACCAATCTTTGTTGTCATATTAGATGGATGAAAATGATGGGATTTTGCTCTTTTATTTGCTTTCCCTGATTAATAATGATTTTGAATATCTCTCCAATAAGTGTATCTTCCATTTTAATTCATTTTCTCTAGCTGTCATTCTATCCTTTATAATTATTGTTTTAAGTACTCATGTATATTGTGGATATAATTCTTTGAGTATTAAATATATTGAAATTATTTTATCCCAATTTATCATTCAGTTTTGTAATTTTTAAAGAATATCTACAATGAACTCCTTTGTGCTTCCTTTTGGTTCAGTTGCCATCATGATGGCTAATGTCATACTTCAAGCATGCACCACATCCCTCAGGACCTTGTCTAAAGATCTGAGTTTCTCAGCCAGTATATAATTGCAGACCAAAATCCAAAAGTGTGATAATGTCACCAAGATCAATGCTAAACCGATGCACTACAGAACCAGAGAATAAATGCTTAGATTTCCTTCCTTTCAGTAGACAATTCTAGGAATAATATGTGTGTATTTCAAAGACTCCAGAGTCATTGAAATTCATTACCATTACCTTCTACTTATATTTCTCCATTCCCCTTTTTACATTCCCAAAAACCTCATTCCTGCTTCCGAGGCTCATTCTCCAAATAAATCACCTGTCTCCAAACCTTAGACTCTGCTTTTATGGGTGCTTAAATTAAGACAATTGATATTAGAGTTGACCCTAGAAACCAGACTGTCAGAATGGGTACCAGAAATGGGTCACTCACCTGTCAACAATTACTACACTGTGTTTGATAAGTCAGATGGTAATTCAATGGGATGGTGATGGTGAGATGACACTTTTGATAAGTGGGGTGGTGGTGATGGATGCAATTTCAAAAACTTTCACTTGTGATTTATTGGGATGAGTTTAAAGTAAAAGCTGAAGGATTAAAGTATGCATTACCCCAGAGGTTGAATGAGGTAGGGGCAATAGCAATTATGAGGATTGTGGATTTGCTGGCTGTTGTTAACAATCTCAGAATTTTGGAGGATAAAAAGAGAGTAATAGACTACTCTTTCTCAGGAGACACTGATTTTCTGTAGCCGGGGGTAAGACAAGATATGATTTAATTCTGAGAGAAGCAAAACTGCAAAGGAGACTGTATGTCAGCCTCAATGAGTCAATATTACAGCAGAGAATAAATATGAAGGTGTTCAGACCTTAAGATCAAGATTGGGAGAATTGGATGGTTGTGTCTGAGGACTCTGAGCTCCCAAATATCCCTCGATTCCACACCCAGCCTTTTGTTCAGCTCCTTCCTCTTTCTAGAAAAGAGCAGCATGCCCTAACCCTTACCATGCAAAGATACCTGAGGCAAATACTTAAGTTGATGCTTGTTCTTTTCGAGATTCCATCTTGTGTGCCCTCATTATGTTTAGCCAGTAACAAGAATCATAGCAGAGCCTAGCCTGAGGGGAAATTTTTTCTGACTGCTTCTAATTCTAGAATGAAATGCTTTATTCATTGACAGAATTGTAGGAATTGGCTAATATCTAGAGGCAGGAAATAGCAAAGCACGTACAAGAGTGGATTTTGAAAGTATTGAACCAGGGAAGCTGGGGGTGTGGGATATAAAGGCTGGACAAAGAATTTATTGGTGTAGGAACACTCTTCCAGGACACTTGAAGCCCATCTTACATGCTTTTATGACTCCTTGAAGTCTAGACAGGTTGATGGTCTTTAGTAAATGAGTTTGTAGATGGAATAATTGTCTTGTTAGGGTATTGATGAAAGAGTCAGAGAAGAGGAAGGAAGGAATATTAGAAATGGATTTTTTTTTTTACCTGAGATTAGAAAATCCATTCATTTACTAACAAAGTTCAGAGGATACTTTCTTCTATGTATGAAGAATTAACTTGTGAGGGGAACACTAACATGGTTGAGAAGCTCAGTGGTTGTTATCCTCTAGAGGCTGATGTTGAGAGTGGAGTAGACTGCCAGTGGAACTGGCTGACAGTGATATCAGTAGAAAATCAGAAGCCAGGAGCACATTCTTAGGACTCAGAGGTGAATGGGATGTAGTTATAATAATGGATAGCAGAGTTATAGTGGAAGTCCAGTTGCCTTAACCTACAGGGATTTCTGGCACTGACTGTTAGGCCATGATGTTCCTAAGATGAGAAAGATGGGGAGTCGATTAGGGTAATTCTTGACTTGTATAACTAAAAATACAGAAATAAAAAATAGTAAAGTAAAATAACATAAATAGCTGGATAGAAGAAATCAATTTGTAATTTGTAAGAGAAAAGACTAGGTCCCCTTGCAGAGGATTTTGTAACATCATTAACAAAATATACAAGAATCATTCCCCTATTATTCTCCAATGAGACCTGTAGCAAATAGCCAGTTTATTCAGGGGGAAGGGGAGATTCCTAGATTTTTGAGGGAAATAGTATATAGAGTTTCAATTGACACTGACACTAAGGGATTCAGAATGCTACCATGCCTTGTTGGTGAGAGGTAGTAGTTGATAGTAAATCCAAATGCGTCTACAAGCCATCCTGTCCCCAGGCCCCAGATGGAATTTCAGAGATTAGCATTTCCTTCAAACTTAAAAGATACAAGAGTGATAGTTATAACACAGTCCTGTTTAATTCACCTCTATAGTTTAAAAGAAAATCAGCTGAATCATAGCATATATAGGAACACTGCTGTAAGCTTTACCAAATTGTATTAACAGTTGCTGCTGCTGCACCGGTTGTATTTTATTGGAGCAGAAACATAGCCTGTGGTACTTGATATGTAACTATTGATCTGGTAAATGTGTTCTTTTTAATCTGCATCACTTAAGAGGATCAAAGGCAGTTGCTTTATGGGAATAAATAGCAGTACACATTCACTTTCTTTCTCTAGGGATGCATTATATCTATGATTCTCTGCCACAATATAGTCTAAAGGGTCCTTGATAAGTTTGACATTCTATGAAATTATCATGGCCACTATATTAATTATATCATGTTAATCAGACTTGATGGAAAGGAAATGGCCAGTACCCTGGATGCTCTACTAATAAACATGTGTAAGAGAAGATGGGAGATAAACACTATTAAGACTCAAAGACTTATCCAAAAAAAAAGATTTTGGGACTTGTCAAATTGATGAAATTGAAATTTTAGGGAATGGTTCAGGGGCTTATGAAATATCCTCTAAATGTGCAGGACAAATTATTGTGCTTTCAACGCTTAGGAAAATGCATCGTGCTTGGCCTAGTACACTAGGGCTTGCTTGCTTGCTTATTTATTTATTTATTTATTTTCACTAGGGCTTATTTAATTTGAAGGCAATGCCTATCATACTTGAGAATATTCCTTCTAATGGTTATTTGATTATTTGAAAGAATGTCACTGTTGTATGAGGTCCAGAGAAAAAGTGGCTTAAAAAAAAACAACAACAGGTTGAGGCTATTATAAACTATCTTGCTATTTAAGGTGTACGACCCAGCAGATTCCATGGTACTAGATGTGGGAAGTCCCAGTAGTACACATTTCCTTAAGCACCTAGAGGAAAGTGATGCCTTCAATAGCAGAAAACTATTCACCATTCAAAAAATAGCCTCCAGGAGGCTATTGAGTCCTGATAATGACTGAGTGTCTTATAGTGCATCAAACAACCATGAGACCAGAGCGGCCTTGTAGAAGAAGGGTTGTCAGATCCACCAAGTCATAAGGTCCTGGCAGGTACATCAGCATTTTATTGCATGATAGAAATTATATATTAGGGATTAGGCCCAAATGGTTTCAAAGGACAGACATTCTGATGTCTCTTCCTCACCTTATACCTCTTTGAGCATTCCTTTTAGCTAGTAGTAGGGGAAAAATTGGGCCCAGTTTATATATAAGCTGCCTTATTATGTGAATGTGAGCCAAGTAGGAAATACCAATGCATTACAGCTACACTCAAGGGTGAGTTTTCCTCCCAAAAGATTGATAGGAGGAAATTTAATGGGCAGAATTGTGAACAATGTACAATAAAACCTTGGTTTGAAAGCATAATTCATTCCAGAAACATGATTATAATCCAAAGCACTTGTATACCAAAGTGCATTTCCTCATAGGAAATAATGGAAACTCGGGTGATTTATTCCACAACCCAGAAATATTCACATAAAAATGATTATAATACTGTAATATAATACAAAATAAGAAAGAAAATACAAAATATAAAGAAAAATAAACAAACTAACCTGTATTTACTTTTAAAAACCTTCATGGCTGGTGTGAAGGAGACAAGAGAGTTATATTGTGTATGACAATTTTCACCATCATTAACAGAATCACTACTATCTACTGGCTCAATGGAACCCTTTTATGCATGGGGGCCATTGTATATGCTCGCACAGATGTTGACTATAGTACAGCATTAATAAACTTATCATATACTGTATTTAATGTAACTGGCAATAAGACATCAGAGGAAAGGGTCTGTATCTGCAGGCAGCTTGGGCTAGAATGAAGCAAAGCATTCCTAAGCTTACTCTTGTATGGAAAAGCAAAGGACTGTCCATAGGTGCTTTGAAGCGACCAAAAAAAAAAAAAAAAAAAAAAAGCCCACTAGTACCACTTGTGGGCACCTTCCAATGTTGTGAAAAATCACCAATTTCTGGCAAACACGATGGCCTGAGACAAAGCATCTGAGCATGGGAGACGATCACCCACAATTCCTTAGTGAGAGAGAGAGGGAGAATAATCATTGGCTCAGTTGTGATCATGTGACATTCTGTGTCACATACTACTCATATTGTAGGACATTGCTAATTTATCACGTTAAAATTAGAAATGTTTGCTCATTTTGCAGAACACTCACAGAAGTTACTCACAATTCAAGGTTTTACCATACTTAGTTTTCTACTTTATATGGAGGGAAAAGTGACTTGAAGTAAGAGTATATATGGTTTCCTAGGGAGCAGTGTGTGGTTTGGCTTGTTTGTCCAATGTGGGCCAGATATGTTCCAATATCTATTTTTATTTAGCCAGTGAATTAAAAATTGTTTCTATATTTTTAAATAGTTAGAAAAAAATCTTAAAGAATATTTCATGATGTGAGAAAATCATATAAAATGCCAAATTCAGGGCCCATAAATAACATTTTATCAAAATCAACCATACATTCATTTATGTAATATTCATGGTTATTGTACCAGAAAGGCAGAATTGAATAGTTGCAACAGAGATCGTATGGCCCACCAAATCAGAAATATTTACTGTGTGTCACATAACAGAAAAATGTTTGTGGGCTCCCTAATCAATAACATGGGGGAAGAATGATTACAATATTTTAGGCAAGAATATTTTTAACAGAATGATGTGAATGGACTCATGGGAATGGATGCAAACTTTGTGTGTCTCATATTAATGTCAGTAAAAATATATATATATGCCCACTGCAGAAGAGATGTTGAACAATCAATGGATAAGATGAGTTATCTGGCAGATGTAAGCCAGCCTCTGTCCACAGGCACCCTATTGTCTGCCCTAAGAAACCATGCAGTGAATGGCCATGGTAGTACCGATAAGGTTATGCATGAGACCAATAACATAAGCTTTCTTTTATGCAAAATGATGTAGCTACTGTCACTACTAATGCTGATCTATCAGCAGCAGACACCAATGCTGGGCTTTTGATATATCACCTAGTTGACCAGTTCTCCATTAATGTCAGATTGCTATACAAGATCCTTTCCAGCCTGGTGAGGGCAAAGATTCACCCTCACTAAAACTGGCACTCACTTCCACTGTTATGTATGCAGTGTACAGCACTACTCTTCAGTAGCACCACTACCTGAGGGTTTGGACAATGTCAGATTTACTGTTGTGGGATTCATCAAAACAAATACTCTGGTGTAATCATAGTATCTACTCATCAAACAGCCAATCTGATAAATATATGCTATTCACTGAAGTAGTCTGTTTAAATCTCAGCTTTGGCTGCTTGGGCTTGATGTCCTATAAAGTTTAACTGCTGTCCTTCAGGATGCATTACAAGGTTTGACCAAACATCTACTATTTGAGGCCATATCCTTCAATAGCCAGAATACATGGATTCAAGGACCAAGGGGAAGAAGTCGGATTGATCCTTCTCAATATGATTTCAGTGACCTACTCTAGCACTTTGTCCCCACAGCGCTGGGATCCGTGGATTAGAGCTTCTGGTTCCCAAGCTTCTACCAGGGATATAGTAAGAATTCTATTTTCACTGAAATTATGGATATCAATGGACAATCAATAATTTCCTTCATCAGGTCCTGACAAGAGCCCTAGGATTTAAGACGGGGAAGAGAAAATTATGACTTCTACTCAGCTACAGCTCTGGATACTGTAACTTACTCCACTAACTCTTCTGTTTTGAGCCTTTTTTGAAGATTGGCCAGTCACTGATTTGAAGTTAGTGAAGAGTAGTTTTAATCTGGAACACTAGCAAATAAGGATAGACTATAGTCAGTGCTTCAGTGTGCTGTCCCATTCCATTGGTCCTCATCTGATTTCAGTCACATCATACTTGAGAGTTCTGTGCAAACTCAGACTCACTCACCATAGTACTGTGTTAAATGCTTTCCTCTGCTTCTTTCTGAAGCCTTTGGAACTTAGTGAGGGTGCAGATGAAGCCTAGTGTGGGGAATTTAGTGCTCTGAGGGTGATCCTCAACCAAAATGTGCAGGAAATAGTATGTAAATACCCACTCTCGTTTTTCATAAAATATTCAGAGAGGCATTACAGGAAATAGAGGCTCCATTGCCTACCACTCAGCCTTAAAAAATTCCATACCCTTAAATTCACTTTTCCTCATTTCCTAATTTCACTCGTCCTTATTTCTGTTCTCTGTGATCACTTCCAAAGTAAATTACCAGCCCTGAAATTCTTAACTCAGGTTCTGCTTCTCAGTAATTAAAACTAAGATAGTATCATGTGAAATATTCAAGTTTAAATAATTTTTGTTTGCTCAAATCTATTATTCTTTTTCTATTTTTGCTCAAAACTATTATTCTAATTTCCAAATATGAATCAAGCAAGTTTTGAGTCCATATGAGATAAATCTTATGTTCAAGAATATCAAAAACCAGAGCTAGTATATCAGAATAGAAATCCCAAACCAGAAAGCCAAATTGCAAAAGAACTAGTAGTCAGAGAATGACCAGAATCTGGTCCCAAGACACTTAAGCAAGAGTCAAAATCAAGGAACAGAAAATTCAAATCAAGACTTGGAAATGCTGAAATTACTCTATTCTGTGACAGAACATTTAGTGTGAAAGGCAGGTATGAGGTGATCAGGAATTCGAATGTCCAAGCTAAAACCTGAGGTGTCTACAATCATGACAATGGAAACTTCTAAGGGATAAGAGAGGTACGGGTCCAACTGAAGTTTTCAGAAAGCTACCTATCTTTGTGAGATTTTGTGAAATATCCATCTCCTCTAGTCATCATCAGGGCTAGAGGCAAACTACATAAAAGTTTTGGGTTTCTTTTCCAAAACTGTGAAGAGTTTGCACAGACAGCCTACCCGAGATTTCTGTTGAGTGGCTAAGGCTTAGATAGATATAATAAGTGACTGCTAATAGTAAGTAAAGTAGAAATCCCTTAAATTAGCTTCTCAACACTGTTAATTATCATTTTGAATTAAAAGGTGAAATAATTCTTGACTTCTTCCCCCAAAATGATATGTTTTTCTGTTTGAGAAGTGAAAGAACTATTGATCAGCTGCCTTATTTCCTTTATAACAGGTGATGTCTATCAAGTCCCAAGTCTCAATGTAACTCAAGAGCCTGTGACTATAAACTAGCCTAAGAAAATATTTATAGTAGTTTTATTACTACATATTAATAACATAATTTAGAAGATATTATTTTATAGTTATTATCCCCCAACTTGTCTGTTGCAAGCATATAGATAGGTTAGGCCATATTAATTGGTCACAAGAAGAAAAAATTCCTACACATATAAAATGAGAGGAATGAAGTAGTATCTATCATACAAATTAAGTCAACATAAATTAGTATAAAATTGTGAAATAATAAGTGTATTTTCTGACATGGCAGTATAGTCAAAGAGACTCTGGGTAAAGTGATATCAGCCCCATTAAATATGAGCCCAGAGAATAGTTTCAGTCACCCTTGACAGAATAAGAAATGTATTGGGTAAATCCAGCTACATAAAAAATTAAAAGGGAACTGATGAATAGAGGACAATCAATGAAAAACTATTGTATTGAGCAGATGGTTCACTAGTCTGTAATAAGTAGAGTGAGAATAATAAAAATGTTTGTATTCAGTATTAACAAGAATATGGCTATAATGGAAAATGATCTGAAATAGAAAATAGTAGAGATAAATGAGGAACATACACAGATAAAACTTTATGTTTTATTTTATGGGAAAGATGAGTTGTAAGTATAAAATTAGTAAAAATAAAAGGGAAATGACTAAAAAGTATTGGTATTATAGAATGGTAAAATTGCAAATATTTTTTTAATGAGAATGAAATTCTGGGGAAAAGTTTATGACATTCACATGTTAAACAAAAATTCATTATCACTAATTCTAGTATGATAAACACCACCATGAAAAATTATGATTCATCTATTATTTTAAAACTTTGAGGAAAGTGTTTTATTTGTACATCAAGTATGTAGTATAATTTAGCATGTAATTGTTGCCAATAAAAAATACTAGGGTCAATTGTGACAAATAAATAAAGTTTTAATGTTGACATTTAACACATTGTTTCCTTTTTGGACTACTCAAGAAAATCTGTGGTTTATACACCTGAGTGTAGAGAGGAATTCATTCATCTATCAGAAAGCATTAAAATACTTAGTGATTTAAGGTTAGAGGTAGGGCCAAAATTAATGAACAATTTGCAAGTTTAGCAGTTGCAGCAAAATTTAAATTTCTTTTCAAAAGACAGAGTTAAAATGATCAACACCTAGAATAAGTAGCTTTTATACAACATAGTAATTGCCAGAACTCTCATGTATTGAGAAATAACTGTTTCCAATTTTGACAAAGTGACATATACATAATTAGTCATGCATTACAATTCACTTCTCCAAGAATTTGTCTACAAGGAAGATGGTAAAGGCTTCTCTCTTCCTTGTCAGAAGCATTATAGAATTATAGCAGCTTGATCATTATCAGTGCACAAATGACTTTTTTTAAGTTTTTACTTTTCTTGAAGTTTTATCAGTACAGGGAAAGATGCTTTTTTTTTGGTAAAGACTGAGATAAAATTAGTGAGGTGAAAGCCCAGGATTTTATTTTAATTTCAATATAATTAACATACAGTGCTATTACTGTTTTATACATAGAATACAGTGACTCAATAATTCTCTACATTACTCAGTGCTCATCATGATAAGTGTACTCTTTAATCTCCATCACCTCTATCACCCTTCCCCCATCCCCTCCTTCATGCATCTCCCCTCTGGTAACCACCAGTTTGTTCTCTGTATTAAGCATCTGTTTTTTTGTTTGTCTTTCTTTTTTCCTTTGCTCATTAAATTACACATGAGTGATATCATAAGGTATTTGTCTTTCTCTCACTGATTTCACTTAGCATAATTCCCTCTAGATCCATCCATGTTGTTGCAAGTGGCAAGATTTCATTCTTTTTTATGGACGAATATAGATATAGATATAAAACATCTTCCAAAGGTCCCAGATTTTATTAAATAGAAGTATTGGATGTTTTCTGCTGATCACTTACTTACTATCAGTGACCAATGAAGGAATGAAGGAGGATTTTCTCTTTCTAGAACTGGACCACATCCCTGAAGTATGGAAATTTTAGGATATTATCTATATTATGAAGTGTTTCTCTCAGCTAAATTCACCGCAGTGACTATGTAAAGCCCTACCATGATTTATCATGTTCTGCTTTATTGCAATAAACAGATACTGAGTTTACAAATTGAAAGTTTGTGACAACCCTGTATTCATCAAGTCATTTTCCCAACAGGATTTGCTCACTTTATGACTCTGTCACATTTTGGTAATTCTCACAATATATTAAACTTTTTAGTTATTGCTGTATTTGTTATGATGATTTGTGACTAGTATTTTGATATTACTTTGTAATTATTTTGGGGCATCCTGAACTGATCCCATTTAAGATAGTGATGAGCTTAATTGATAATTGTCATGTGTTCTTAATGCTCCATTAACTAGCTGTTTCCCCCTCTCTCTCCTTCTCCGTGGGTCTCCCTATTTCCTGAGGCAAAACAATATTGAATTTATATGAATTAATAAACCCACAATGACTTCTAAGTGTTCAAGTCAAAGGAAGAATCACAGGTGTCTCACTTTTTGTTTTATTTATTTATTTATTTTTATATTTGATATATATAGAAAGACAGAGTGAGCAGGGGAGGGGCAGAGAGATGGAGACAGAATCTGAGGCAGGCTCCAGTCTCTAGCAGAATCTGTTAGCACAGAGCCTTATGCGGGACTCAAACCCACGAGCAGTGAGATCATGACTTGAACTGAAATCAGATGCTTAACCAACTGAGCCACCCACAGGTCTCTCACTTTAGATCAAAAGCTAGAAATGATTACATTTAGTGAGGAATGTGTGTCAAAAGCCAAGACAACCCAAAATCTGGGCCTCTTGTGCCAAACAGTGAGCCAATTTGTGAATGCAAAGGTAAAGTTCTTGAAGAAAATTAAAAGTGCTATACCAGTGAATACACAAATGATAAGAAAACAAAGCATCCTTATTGCTGACATGGAGAAAGCTTTGATAATATGAACAGATCAAACCAGCAACAAGATTCTCTTAAGTCAAAACTTAATCCAGAGCAAGGACTACCTCTCTTCAATTCTTTGAGGACTGAGAGTGAGAAAGCATCAAAAGAAACATCTGAAGCCAGCAGAGATTGGTTGATGAGGTTTAAGATAAGAAGCTGTCTCCATAATATATAAAGTACAAGGTAAAGCAAATGCTGAGGTAGAAGCTGCAAAAAATTACCCAGAAGTACTAGCTAAGGTAACTAAAGAAGGTAGCTAAAAAAAAACCAGATTTTCCATGTAGATTAAACAGTCTTCTAATATGCCATGTAGAACTTTCATAGCTAGAGAGAAGAAGTCAATATCTGGCTTCAAAACTTTACATAAAGACTGACTATCTTGTTAGGGGCTAATGCAGCTGGTGACTTAAGCTGAAGCCAATGCTCATTTACCATTCCAAAAATCCTAGGGCTCTTAAGAATAATGCCAACTCTACTCTTCCTGTGGTCTATTGATGGAACAATAAAGCCTGGGTAAAAGCACATCTGTTTACAACGTGATTTACTGAATATTTCAAGCCCACTATTCAGACTTGCTGCTCAGAAAAAGATACCTTTCAAAATATGACTGTGTATTGACAAGGCACCTGGCTATTCAAGGGCTCTGATGGAGATGTATAATAACATTAGTATTATTTTCATGGCTGCCAGCACAACATTCATTCTTCAGCCCATGGGTTAAGTAGTAATTCTGACTTTCAAGTCTTATTTAAGAAACATATTTTATAAGGCCACAGCTATCATAGATAGTAATTCCTCTAATAGATCTGGACAAAGTAAATTGAAAACCTGGAAAGTTCATAATTTTAGATGCCAAGAAGAATATTCATGATTCATGGGAAGAGGTGAAAATATCAGCATTCCTAATAGTATGGAAGAAGTTGATTCCAACCCCCGTGGACGATTTTGAGGGGTTCAAGACTTTCCTAGAGGAAGTAACTTCAGATATGGTGAAAATAGCAAAGGAACTAAAATTAGAAGTGCAACTTGAAGATGTGACTGAAGTCTCATGATAAGCCTTTAATGGATGAGGAGTTGCTTATTATGAATGAGCAAAGAAAGTACTTTTTTTAAATGTTTGTTTATTTTTGAGAGAGAGACAAAGACAGAGACAGAGTGTAAGTCACGGAGGGGCAGAGAGAGAGAGGGAGACACAGAATCTGAAGCAGGCTCCAGGCTCTGAGCTGTCAGCACACAGCTCGACACAGGGCTCAACGTCATGACCTAATTATGACCTGAGCTGAAGTCAGACGCATAACTGACTGAGCCACCCAGGAGCCCCAAGAGAGTGCTTTCTTAAGATGGATTCTGTTCCTG
Source organism: Suricata suricatta (assembly GCF_006229205.1). Taxonomy (NCBI): domain Eukaryota; kingdom Metazoa; phylum Chordata; class Mammalia; order Carnivora; family Herpestidae; genus Suricata; species Suricata suricatta. The sequence continues at coordinate 89,825,167 of NC_043700.1, read as the reverse complement.
GTGAAGATGCTGTGAAGAGTGTTGAAATGACAACAGTTGGTAAGGCAGCAGCAGGGTTTAAGAGGAGGGACTCCAATTTTGAAAGTTCTACTGTGAGTAAAATGCTTTCAAACAGCATCACATGCTACAGAGAAATTGTTTGTGAGGCTAACTTCATTGTTGTCTTTTTTAAAAATGTTTAATGCTTTTTATTTATTTTTTTAGAGACAGAGAGAGACAGTGTGATCAGGGGAGGGCCAGAGAGAGAGGGAGGTACAAAATCCGAAGCAGGCTCCAGGCTCTGAGCTAGCTGTCAGCACAGAGCCCGACACAGGGCTTGAACCCATGAACCGCAAGATCATGACCTGAGCCGAAGCTGGATGCTTAACTGGCTGAGCCATCCAGGCGCCCCCATTGTTGTCTTGTTTTTAAAAATTGCCAGAGCCACCTCAGCCTTCAGTAGGTACCACACTGATCAGTCAGCAACCATCAACACGGAGGCAAGACCTTCCACCAACAAAAAGATTGATTCACTAAATGCTAAGATGATGGTTAGCAATTTTTAACAATAAAGTATTTTAAAATCTAGGTATATATATATATATATATATATATATATATATATAGTTTTTTAGACATAATTCTATTGCATATTTCATAGACTCTAGTATAGTATACACATAAGTTTCATATGTACTGGGAAGCCAAAAAAATTATTTGACCCACTTTATTGCTCTATTCACTTTACTGTGGTGGTTTGGAACTGAACCTGCAAATATCTATGAGGTATGCTGTTTGACAAAATTTTAACCATCACAAACATATACATGTTCAGTACTCAGATATGTAAGGAATCGCATGACAACAAAAATAGGTAGCAAAATAATAAGCACATAATTTAAAAAGACAAGTCATAACAGAATGATGGTAACCAAACGTCTCTGAAAGTTTTAGCAGTATTTCTTCAAAACTATTAATGACAAACTGAAAACACAATGCTTCTCTCTTTAATAGTATGGGAATAGTCAGTAAGTGATGACACTACAAGTCATTGGCAGAAGTGGAATTAGAAATAAGCCATTTATCCATATGTTCTGTATATAAACAGGACAAAGATAATGACAAATTGTGTATTCTTCCATGACTGTATGGTTACATTCCTAGCAAAGTATATGTTATCAAAGTAGTGTCATAAAATTTTTAATGAGAAAAAAGTGTTGTTAGTTAAAGAGTTTCGGATCTGAAATGCAAATGTTTAGCCTTCAAGAATTAACTAAGTAAAGTATATTCTGTGTTTCTAAGTGTATTTTGTCATTATAAGTTACAAATAACATTCTGGTTGATCAATATTGACCAAAAAAGTAACTTAAACATCACTAAGAAAATCTTGACAATAACTCTAATGAAGTTTTTGCTCAATAGTAATGGGTATTTTCTCTCATACCAATAAGGATTGGTACAATAAAAAATGAAAACAACAACAACAACAACAAATTCCTCAGAAAACAGCAAGGGTTGGTGAGGATGTGGAGAGGTTAGAACACTTGTGCACTGTTGGTAGGAATGAAAAATGGTGCAACCACTATGGACAACATCACGAAAATTCCTTGAAATAAATAAATAAAAGTAGAATTATCAGAGGCACCTGGGTGGCTCAGTTGGTTGAATGTCTGACTCTTGATTTCAGCTCAGGTCGTGATCCCAGATTTGTGGGATTGAGTCCCATGTTGAGCTCTGTGCTGAGCATGGAGCCTGCTTAAGATTCTCTCTCTCTCTTTCTCTCTCTCTCTCTCTGTTTCTCTCTCCTCTCTCTCTCCCTTGCTTGTACTCTCTCTCTCTTTGAAAAAAATTTAAAAGAATTTAAAAAGAATTTCCATATGATGTAGTAATTCCACTTCTGGGTATGTCTCAAAAGAATTGAAAACGGATTTAAAGAAGTATTTGTATTCCTGTGTTCATAGCATCATTATTCATAATAGCTAAAAGGGAGAAGTAACCCAAGTGTTCATTGTCAGATGAATTACAAAAACAACTGTGGCATTACATACAATTAAATATTCAGCTTTAAAAAAGAAATTCTGACACATGCCACAACATGGATAAACCTTGAGGACATAAGGCTAAGTGAAATAAGCTAGTCACAAATAACATATGGTTCCACTTACGTAAGGTACATAGAGTAGCCAAATTCATTAGAGACAGACAGTCAGATGTTGGTTTTCAGGGGCAGGGGGGTGGTTTAGGGGAATATAGCATTGTTTAACGGGTATAGAGTTTCAGTTTTGCAAGATGAAAAGAGTTCTGGAGTTTGGGTGTACAATAATGCAAATGTAATTAACACTACTGAACTGTACATTTAAAAATGGTTAAGATGGTAAATTTTATGTTGTTCAGTTACAACAAAAGTTTTTCAAAATTACAATTTTACAATTACCCCTAGCACAAGCCTAAACACACCATTGCATATCATACATACATGCATTGTTATTACTTTACGGCACAATCCACTTGCCAAAGGTAGACAAAAAACAGGAGATTACAATTTGATAGATCAGCCTTTGAAAGTGGTTGTGTGTGACTAAGCCAGACTTGTCTCCTATTTGGTTCATGAACTTTGCCAATGATCTGGTATTGACTAGATCTCTGTAAAGCAAATTCCATTCAGAATTAATCTAGTTTGCTAGGGTCCATTTGTATTATAAAGACTCACACTATGGGAAAAATACTTTGGCTGAAGTAATTTGTATTTGGGTTTAATTTCAATAATAAAATGATTATGTAAGATATTTTAGTATGTGAATGGCCATTTTGTAAACAAAATTTTATTTTAGTCTCAACATTCGCTTTTATGTTTATGATTACAATGGAACCCAGAAGTTACCTGGAGTGACAGCATTTTTACTTTCATATATTAGGGGCTGTATTGGCTATCACTAAATTGCTATACATCAAATTAAAAAGCTAATGCTCTACATCTATGATTGTATTCCTATGTAATTATAATTAAGAGTTATTTGGAAACTTCTTTTTTTTTGCAATACTTTATAATTGGCAGTCTTTTTCATAGGCCATGCCTTTATTTCTAAATTATTGTCAGTTCAGGGGTGTTCAGGTTGCTCAGTTGGTTAAGTGTCCGACTTTGGCTTAGGTCTTGGTCTCATGGCTTGTGAGTTCGACCTCATGTTGGGCTCTATGCTGACAGCTCATAGCTCACACCTCTGTACTGACAGATGGTCAGCCTTAATGGAAAACAATGTTTACTTTCTCTCTTCCAATTTTGTGTCTCCCTCTCTCTCTGACTCTTCTCTGCTTGCACTCTGTCTCTGTCTCTCTGTCTCAAAAATAAACATTAAAAAATTATTCAGTCAATTTAGACTTTGATTTAATACCACAAACATAGCATAGTGTAAGAGAGTAACTAACTGGCTATTAAAAAGAGGAGCAATTTGACCTAAGAATGATGTATGAGCCAAGGAAGTCCAAAGGGCTCTGTGAGGAATTTTATGAGAGAAGGTTTCATGTAGTTCAAATCGTGAAGAGCAGTGGAAAAATAACCAGAGAAGTTATGCTTCTCAGAAAAAACAACAACAACAAACCTGTGCCTTACCATTTAAAACCAGTGCAGTGTGGAGGTTCCTCCAAAAACTATCAGTAGAACTCCCTTATGACCCAGCAATAGCACTGCTAGGGATTTATCCAAGGGATAGAGAAGTGCTGATGTATAGGAGCACATGTACCCCCATGTTCATAGCAGCACTGTCAACAATAGCCAAAGCACAGAAAGAGCCTAAATGTCCATCACCTGATGAATGGATCAAGAAGGTGTGGTATACATATACAATGGAGTATTACATGGCAGTGAGAAAGAATGAAATCTGGCCATTCATAGCAAAGTAGATGGACCTCGAGGGTGTCATGCTAAGCGAAATAAGTCAGGTGGAGAAGGACAAATACCATATGTTTGCACTCATAGGTCTAACAGGAGAACAGGAGAAACCTAATGGAAGACCAGGGGGAGGGGAAGAGGGAAAGAGAGTTGGGGAGAGGGAGGGACACAAAACTTGAGAGACTATTGAATACTGAAAATGAACCGAGGGTTGAAGGGAAAAGGGGTGGGGGGGAAAGAGGTGGTGGTAATGGAGGAGGGAACTTGTGGGGAAGAGCACTGGGTGTTATATGAAAACCAATTTGACAATAAACTATTTAAAAAATAAAAAATAAAATAAAACCATATTTGCATTGCATGAACTCTGTCTTTGTGGATACTAACTTGTGTAATGGTTCATTAGTGCTAAGTGTAAGAGTACATTCCCACTGAAGAATTTTTGAGATGTACCTAAAATTTTTGAGATAGTATTTTGTTTTCTGAATTTTTGTGGTGTACATTTTGTTGTACATTGTCAGATGAATTCATCATGCTATCATATTAGTTTATAAAAGAAACTTTTTATAATTTAGTTTCAGAAAAACTATTATCTAAAATATTAAATATTATTACTAATTTAAAATTTCTTAGATGCATTATTGTATTTGTATTTACTTTCATGTTTTTATCTATGAACAATATACACCAGAAATGTATGGTTGGCTTTATGTTTATACTCATTTAGGAAATATTATAATAAAAACAACAAGCTAATACTGGCAACAGAACTTTACTTAACAGAATTTTTATTTTTAAAGGCTGCATGCATTGTACATGAAATAGAATACAGTGAGAATTTCTAATCCTTAATACTTAATGTGGGAGAATATTGTCCCTGTGTCTTTTGTGTTTTTGGAACATAAAGTTAAGTTTGTCTTTGGGAATCACAGTGAACTAATTCATTTAGAATTATAGTGCACGATTCTTAGAAGAAATAAGAAGTTGTAACAATATAAAAGTAGACATGCAATTATGTACAAAGAAAAACCACTAGGATTTCAGTCAATCAATATATGATTTAAAAATTCATCTACGATAAAATGTGTAAAGTATTTGATAAAGTTTGTCTTTGCACTATGAAATGACATGCTGAAATAATCAATAGTACACTACTTCTTTATCTCGCATTTAAATAGTTTGGAAAAGTTTTCTCCCAACTCTTCACCATTTTTAAAAACCTTGGAATGGGCTTAAATCTTTTGAAGAGATCTAGATTGTATAATCGGTCTCCAGTTTTTGCAGTGAAAAATAAAAGATTGAGGCCAAAGGGTAAAGGCCAGTGTGGCTCAGACTTTAAATGGAAAGAGAACAGAGACAAAGAGAAAATGATCCGGCATTATGTGCTCACATCAATCGCAGTAATTAAGCTTTGCAGTATCATTAGACATGATAACAATAATTTATAGCCTTTCATGAGATCTCACATGCTAGGCATACTGACGCACAGGATAGCAGGACCCTTAATATTTCTCACTGTTATTTTTTTCTAAGGAAATAATGACATTCAATTGTCATGAATTGGAGAGATACACAACACAAATTTGGACTCTTATCTCTAAAGGAGAAATGATGGAATGTTTTATGTCTTTTAACCAGCTGCAAAATGTATGGTAGCAGTAAAATGCTAACAAGATATTGAGGTGAATATCTCTAAGAGTATAGTATTTAAATTTATAAAAGTTAATTTGGCATTATATTAAACATCGAGTTAATGTTTCTACCAGCCTAACAACTGAACTATAACATTTTATGCCATAGTGTTAAATTGAACCAAGATATCCCAGGTTTTGATTGTGGAAAATCATTCATTAATCAGTTTGAATTTTCTAAAGCTGTCATTACTATAAAGGAAAATGTCTGCATGAACACTCTGGAAATGCAGTCTCCATAACAGGAAATGAGAAATGTCTTAAATAGTTAAATATTGAATTTAAATCAATATGATGGTCAGCCTTAATGGAAAACTATGTTTATTTTCTCTCTTGAACATTAAATTAAATTGAAGATCTAATTTTTAGTTAGTTTTCAAGGCATATTTACAGAGAGCATTATAATAATTAAATTAGAATTTTTCCTTGAATTGGAGCTCTGGGTCTTCAAGTGCCCAAAGTAATCATAATGAAAAGGCAATTCCATTTTTAAACTTGATTTTTGAATTCAAATGTTCAACATTGTCATATTCTTTAGCATTGTGCCTTGCAATTTTGAAAACTCATCAGATGTTAGTTTTTGAGAAATTACTGTAGAGAAAATTGACTCACTAATAGCAAAGGCCATGAAAGAAGGGTGCAGGGTCTTGACCGTTTCACAGGATGTAAATGTATTGTAAAATTGATAAAAGGTAATGTAGCTAGTTTTCTCTTCCTTTACAGATAGCCAGAATGCAACTGCCCTAGGGTTATACTCTGAAGAGAGTTGTTCACCCTATCCTATAGTATTTGTTGTCTGACTCTGCATCTAATTCAGATAATCTTCTCTTGAAGTTCAAGCCAGGAAGCTAGTAAAGAAGCAGAAGAGAGCTCTTTTGTCAAAAGGTTCTTACAATAATATAAGAACTACTTTTAGCCACATTTCAAAGTTCCTCTCTGCTTATATTGATAACTTCTCTGCAAACTTGTAATTAGGTGCCATAAAATCCCCTTTTCCCAGTGCTAACTGAACCTACAACTAGACTCTTCTTACAATGTAAAGCATTAACTTCACAAAAGTTAGTCATAAATAGGTCTAGTATGTCTGATTGAGGCTTTTGAATGAGGATTGTAATCCCAAGAGTATATGAGCACCTGCTAAATAAAGATAGACTTGAAATATAAAATAAAACCAGAAACACACTGACTGATATCTATCTGATTGGGACTTCTAGGCTTTGCAAACTAAAATTCTTATTCCTCAAATGGCTTTTACTTCACTCAACAGAATATTTCATCCCCACTTCTGATGCTATGTAATCTGATACATGATTTGAACTGATCTCTGAATCTCAGAGATGAAGCATAGAAGTGTGAATTCTCTTCTTGCCTCCAGTTAAACCATTTAATATTTGCTCATTAAACTCTAATTTTGGGGGACACCTGAGTGGCTCAGTCAGTTGAGTGCCTCCTGATTCAGGCTCAGGTCATTAAGCCTTGTGTTGAGCCCTGCATTGGGCTCTGTGCTGAGTGTAGAGCCTGCTTGAGATTCTCTCTCTCTTTCTCTCTCTCTCTCCCATATACCCCCACTCTCCCTCACTCATGTGCTTTCTCTCTAAAATAAAAAAATATATGTGTGTAATTTTGGAGGGTAACCAATGCAGTACTGGGAGAGTTGATATTAATCTGGAGTCCAGTGATGACTATCATGATGGACAAACTAAATGGATATATTTGGGAGGAGAGTCAGCAGGATATGGGGACTCATTAGATGACTGAGTTGAAGCAGATGCCACTGTTCAGTGCTGTCCCAGGGCGATGATATTTATTGAGATGGACATTTAGTAAGAGGAGACACAGAGGGTGAAGAATAGAGGAGAAGGAATAATGGGTGGAGGAGGATGAATTCAAGTTCAGCTTATTGGGTTTGAATTGCCTCTGCTTATATGATTTTGAGTACCTCATATGCCTTATATACATGGATTTATGTAGCAAATGTCATATGCTACCTATGATACAAATGTCATATTGTAGCATATGACAATATTTATTCTTTTTAAAGGATGATATCAATATTTCATTGTGTGGATATATCACACTCCTATATCCATTCAGTTGTCGATGGACATTTAGGTTGTATCCACCTCTTGGCTATCGTGAATAATGCTGCTATTATAATAGGAGTGCAATTATTTCCGTGAGATCCTATTTTCAATTCCTGTGGGTAAATGCCCAGATATGAGATTCCTGGATCATAATAGTTTATTTTTAATTATTTTGACGAACCATCATACTGTTTTCAGTAGTGACTGCAACATTTTACAATCCCAGCAAAATTGCACAAAAATTCAATTTTTCCATATCTTGCTAATACTTGTTATTTTCCAGGAGCTTTATTTGTTTGTTTGCTTTTGGTTTGTTTTGTTTTTATAATGGCCATACTAACAGGTATGAGATGATACTTTATTGTGGTTTTTATTTGCATTTCCCTGATGATTAGTGAGATTGAGCCTCTTTTCACATACCTGTTGGCCACGTGTGTGTCTTCTTTTGGGAAATGTCTATTCAAGTCCTTTGTCCATTTTTTACTTGGATTATTTGCTTTTTGCTATTGAGTTATAAGTGTTCTTTATACATTTTGTAAATTAACACATTATCAGGTACATGACTTGAAAATATTTTCTCCTGTTCCATAAATTGCCTTCTGTTTGTTTCTGTTGCCTGTACAGAAAATTTTTATTTTGATGTAGCCTCACTTTTGTTTTCTTTTTGTTGCCTGTGTTTTGATGTCATATTCAAGAAATCATTGCCAAAATTAATGTAATGAAAATTTACCCTTGTTTTCCTCTAGAAGTTTTATAGTTTCAAGTCTTGTATCTAAGTCTTTAATCTATTTTCAGTTGATTTTTTTTGTATGGTGTAATAGAAGGGACAAATTCTATTCTTTTGCATATGTGTATCTACTTTTTATACACCATTTGTTAAAAAGACTATTCTTTCCCCAGTGAGTAATCTTGGCACCCTTATCAAAGATCATTGGTAGTATATGTGTCCATTTATTTCTGGGCTATTTAGTTCCATTGGTCTATATGTCTGTCTTTCTGCCATTAACATACTATTTTGGTTACTGTAACCTTGTAGTATCTTTTTAAGTCAGGAAGTGTGTATCCTCCAACTTTGTACTTCCTTCTCAAGATTATTTTGGCCATTGTGGTTCTATATGACTTTGAAGATGGTCTTTTTGTGTTTCTACAAAACATGTCATTGAGATTTTGACACATTGCATTGAGTCTGTCAATCACTCAGTAATATAAAACTTACAGTCCATGAACATGTGATGTCTTTCTTTTCTAATTTCTTTCAGAAATGTTTTGCAGTTTCCATGTACAGGATTTTTGCCTCCTTTATTAAGTTTATTCCTAAGTATTTTAATTTTTTTGATGTTATTATAAATAAGATTGTTTTCTTAACTTCCTTTTTAGATTATTTATTAAGACCTTACCAGGCATCATTCTTGTAAAAGAAGATATTCTACAGCTTAATGACTTAACAAAAGTCCTTCCTTTCAAGATTTGAAACCACAGATGACACATGAGGAAAGCAATGTAGATTGCTTTAACATTATTGTTAAGTTGCCTTTAAAGTATTCCCCATTAAAAACACCATGAAGTCTAAATGGGGTTTTGAACCCAGGTCCACTGTGTAGGGAGTTTCTCATCAACAAGCACTTCTTAGGGTATCAGCAGGGTATCCAAAAATTGAACTCAATTCTGACATTATATACCTGAAGATAGCATCCGATTCCACATGTTAAAGTTTCAGTCCTACAAGACTGCCCCTGCTTCAGATGCCAGTCACAAGTCCAGGTTGTTATTTAGAGCAACTGACTATAAATCAGAGGTTCCCATAGTCCCCTCCATGGGTTTGATTAATTTGCTAGAATGACTCACAGAACTCAGAGAAACATTGTATTTACTAGATTACTAATTTCTGATAAAAGGAAACAATTCAGCAACATCTAGATGGAAGAGATGTATGAAGTGAGGTATGGGAAAGGTGGCCTGGAGTTTCCATGTCTTCTAGAGGACACTCCCTTTCTTGCATCTCCATGTGTTCACCAACCTGGAAGCTCTTTGAATCCTGTCCTTTTTGGTTTTTATGGGGGCTTCATTGCATAAGCACAAATGATTAGCCAAAGTCATTGGCTGCTGATGTTTGATTCAACATTAAGCCCCTCTTCCCTTCTTGGAGATCAGTGGGACTGAAAAGCTTCAGCCCTCTACTCACAAGGTGGCTACATTGGAAACCATCGTTTCATTAACATAACAAAAGACACGTGTATCACTCTTAACACTTAAGCAGTTCCAAGGGATTTGGAAATGTGGAAGAAAACCAAATATATATGAGAAATATATTTTGCTTATATGAGTGACCAAATCTATATTCTTATAAATCACAATATTGCAAGGTCTCTTAGATTGATTGAATTACATAAGACCAGACCAGAAATTATCTCAGGAAAAAGAATTACAACTCTAGAAAGAGGATCAGTGGGTTTATGGCTGAATTTCCATTATTGAGTAAATTGGGTTCTTACCAATAAAAATGAAGAGACTGTGGAAGAAAGAGAGATGGGAGGGAGTGAGGTGGGGAGGAGAGATTGGGGGAAAGGGTGGGGGAGAGAGAGAGCCATCTTAAAAGACATATGATGGTAAATATTTTCCCACTTGGAATCTTAGTGACTTTGAGGTAATTGCTAAGAGACAGCTGTGAACCAATCAACTGAATAACTTAGAAGAAATGGAAAAATTCCTAGAAACATATAACCAACCATGACTGAATCATGAAAAAATAGAAAATCTGAACAGACCTATAATGCATACAGAGACTGAATCAGTAGTCAATCTAACTCCCTGGCCCAAAGAAAACACTGGGGCCAGATGGCTTTACTGGAGAAGTCAACCAAATGTTTATATAATATTTAAAACTAATTCTTCTAAAACTCTTACAAAATATTGAAAAGGAGGGAATACTTCTAAACTCACTTTATAAGACCATTATTAATTATTACCCTGATACCAAAGTCTGTAAAAGGTACCAAAAGAAAAGAAACTACAGGTCCCTTGCTGAATATGGATGCAAAAATCATCAACAAAATACTAGGAGACTTAATTCAACAGCATACTTACAAGACCATACACCATGACTAAGTGGGATATATTTTGTGGTGCAGGGATGGCTCAACATATGAATGTCAACCAATGTGATACAGCACATTAACAAAAGGAAGTATAAAAACCATATAACTTGTCTTGTTAGATGCTGAAAAATCATTTGACAAAATTCACCATATCAAATATTTTAATTTTCAAGTTTAAGTATTTTAAATGTTTGGAAACAAATTTTCCAAAATATCTGAGTGTCATCAACCTATAACACATACTTCATTATCACTTATTAATAGTCTGAGAATCACTGAGAACCAAGGCCTTTGCAATATCCTCAATGGTAAAATAAAAAAATAATAATATATACATCATGGTATTCTTAAGACTATCAAGAGAGGGACACCTGGGTGACTTAGTTGGTCAAGTATCCAACTTTGGCCTAAGTCATGATCTCTCAGTTCATGAGCTTGAGCCCTGTGTCCGACTCTGTGCTGACAGCTTAGAGCCTAAAGGCTACTCCGGATTCTGTGTCTCGCTTCCTCTCTACCCCTTCTCCTCCTTGCTCTCTCTGTCTCTTTCTCTCTCTGTCAAAAATAAATAAACATTAAAAAAGATTATCAAGAGAATCAGTATGTGTAAGAACTTAACTTGCTATATCAGTGGCTCAGAATATGTTAAATAATAATAATGATGACATTTGCATTGTTCTCTTAATTCTCAATGAATTTATAGATTGAATGGTGAAAGTCAAATATAATTGATATGCAGGATACATAATAGTAACCCATTTACTGCCAGAAACACAATGGAACTTTCATATAATTTGGATACTTGAAGTATTAACATTTTTAAGGCTTTATGTTACCAGCTAAAGATTTGTAATTTTTTTCTCTATTAATTTGTCTTGATTAGGTTTTTAATTTTCAGGCAACTTCCTCTTCAACAAACTCCAGGCATAGAATTAAAATGAGTGCTACTGTAAAAATACATAGAAATGAAGACATAGATGTATACTTAAAAGGTTAGTATTCCTATCTGAAGTTATCTTCCAAGGGAGAGAAAAAAGAAACCACTTAGATGTTTCTATATTGTTATTTCCAGCTTGGCAGCTTGCATTATTTGTAAATATTTCTACATAATGATAAATTTTTATATGATAAAAGTGAGAAAAAATGAAAAAAATATTTTAGGGAAGCATTAAAGTATTTCAAGTGTGTTAGTTTTCAATTCTATGTAATCTAGACTGTGTTTGTGTAATGTTTCTTAATTGTATATTTTTCTCCATTGTTATTTGTAAGGAGTCTCACCATTACTCAGGCTGTATGAATTAGCACATATGGTCATGGTAGGTTGATTCTTCCCTAGGTTATTTATTATAAGATGATGTGTTTCTTACAGTGACTATTTAAATTGAAAATTGTATTTCCAAAACATGCAAGGCAAATTAACAAAAAAGAAAAAAATTCTAAAAAAACTTTTATCACCAACTTAGACTCCAAGTATATCTCAAAAAATGCCTGTTAGACCAGATTTTCACTAGATGTGAGAGATGATGACCCTGCCTCTATAGCTAGGATGTTAAAATGTTTTAAAAAATGAAAGTCAGTTTTCCTTGATGGATTTGAAGTCATAAATCTGATAAAAGCCATTCAGCAAAGAAGAATATTTTTTGATAAGAAGCATTTAGCTTGTATGGTTTTATAATCACTGGGGTAATTAAGGAGAAAAGGAAGAGGGTTTACAGCTCAGATGTTGTTCTAACTCTATGGTTCCCAGATTGGGGTCCCACGACCCAGAAGAGATTGCTTATGAAAACTTATATTTGCCTTAGCAAATCTGCTATCCTAGCAATTGAACAGAATTACTGGAATATGGAGCAGAATTAATTGTAGCGGATACAAGGTGAGCTATAAGAAAAATCTATTTATGTGGAAGGGGCCTGCTGTGGTTTAGTGTGCAGCCATGCTTTAGGTATGGTAGAGGAGGTTATCTCTGGTCCCATCTAAAGAAAATGGAATGAAACTCTGAAATCTGGGTCTATCAGCCATGTCCCTGTGCAATGCAAACCAAGTCACCCTGAGATACCAGCTTGCCAGGGAATTTTATGCTTTTTTAAAAAAATCACAAATAATATGCATTATTCCAAAAAATAATGTAGGGAATATACTTATTATTTGATAGGCTTGATATTCCTGAGAACAAGTTTTGCCTAGCTAATCACTTACACATTTAGCAAATGCACGACAGTTGAAAAGATCTCCTTCTATTTACTTGTTATTTTTTATGCCACTTTCTTTCCTCACTGGACACATGTACACACAGAGTAGCAATAACTTCTAAGATTAAAAATATATGCTGGCAATGGTAGATAAAGGATATATCCAGGAGATCATAAGTATTGCTAGCCTAGAAGCTCATGGAGCTCTTGACATTATTTAGAAGAATTAAAAATAAGAGAATGTGACTCTAGCATAGATGAGGGCTGGATGTGAGTAGCAAGCATATCTATTTATTATCAAATCATTTAAAAAGCTATGGAAAGTTTGAGATTCACTCTCTGACCCTTCTATAATCTCTGGTGTTCGCTCAAAATCTTGTAACTCAACTGAGATTTAGCAACATGGCCAAATGCTCCTGCCCTCTGATGAATGAAGCATGACGTGGTGACCATACAGAAAATATTCAAAACATTCTATGAATTGGAAAGGTTTTTTCCACCATCTGATCTTTTTTAAAAATATAATTTACTGTCAAGTTGGCTAGCATACAGTGTATACAGTGTGCTCTTGGTTTCTGGGGTAGATTCCCATGATGCACCACTTACACAAAACACCCAGGGCTCATGCCAACAAATGCCCTCCTCAATGCCCATCACCCATTTTCCCCTCTCCCCCATCCCTCTATCAACCTTCAGTTTGTTCTCTGTATTTAGGAGCATCTTATGGTTTGCCTCCCTCTCTGTTTGAAACTATCTAAAATACAAAATAGGACTATACTGTTTTCCTGTTTCAGAAGTTTCATTGGCATCACAGTGCTCTTTAAATATACTCAAACTCCTTACTACAAAGCCAGCTTCTTGCTCTGGTGCCATCAACATTATCTACTGTGGATTTCCTCCTCACATAGTATCCTTTAGATGCAAGGTCTTTGGGTTGTCACCTTGGATTGTCATAACAAAATACCATAGACTGGGTAATGTGAGCAATAGGCATTTATTTTTTCACAGTTCTGGACTCTAAAAATATGAGATCAGGGTAACCAGCATGATTAGATTTTGGTGAGAACTTTATTCTTGGCTTGCAGATGGCTACCTCCTCACTGTGTTTTCACAAGGTAGACAGAAATAGAGAAATCTCTTTCTTCCTTTTTAAAAAATTAATTAATTAATTAATTTTGTTAGGGCCACAGTCTTTTGGGATTAGGGTCCCACCTTTATAAACTCATTTAACCTGAATTTCTTCCTAAAGACCCTATTTCCAGATACAATGGTATTGGGGGCTAGTGCTTCAATATGTGAATTTTAGAGGGATGTGATTTAGTCCACAGCATTGTACTCCTGGTCTCCCAAATGTATGTCCTTATCACATGCAAATGGTATATATATTGTGTATATATTGTATCCTACCAGCCCCTAAAGTCTTAGGTCATTCTTGTATCAGCTCTAAAGTGTAAAGCCTAAAGTCTCATCCAAGTATCTTAGCCAGAAATGGATGAGACTTGAGGTATGAATCTTCCTGAGATGAAATTCCTTTCCACCTATGAACCTGTGAAATCAGACAAGTTATATGGGTTTTATTTTGGAGGGAATAGTTGACACACAATGTTATATTAGTTTCAGGTACACAACTTAGGAACTTCACACAAATTTGCTGTGTTCACCACAAGTATAGCTACCATCTGTTCCATTCACCTATTTTGCCCAACCTCCCGCCCCTCTGCCCTCTGGTAACCATAAATTTGGTCTCTGTATTTATAGTTCTGATTCTGCTTTTGGTTTAGTCATACTTTCAGATTTCATTTATGAGTGGAATAATATGATATTTGTATTTCTCAGTCTGACTTATTTCACTTGGCATAATACCCTCTAGATCCATCCCTGTTGTCTCAAATGGCACAATCTCATCCTTTTGTATGACTATGTAATATTCCATTGTGTATATATACCATATTTTTCTTATCCATTTGTCTGTTGAAGGACACTTAGGTTGCTGCTTTGTTGTGGCTGTTGTAAACAATGCTGCAATAAACATAGGGGTGCACACATCCTTTCAAGTTAGTGTTTTTATTTCCCCTGGATAAATACTCAATAGTGGAATTATTGAGTCATATGGTATTTCTATTTTTAATTTTTTTGAGGAAACTCCCTACTGTTTTTCATAGTGGTTATACCAATTTACATACCCACAAACAATATATGAGGATTCCTATTTTTCCACATCCTTGGCAATACTTGTGTTTTTTTGTATTCTTGATAGTAGCCATTCTGACTGGTGTGAGGTGATATCTCACTGAGGTTTTGATTGCATTTCTCTGAGCATCTTTTCATGTGTCTTTTAGCCATCTGTATATTTTCTTTGGGAAAATGTCACTCAAGTCCTCTGCCCATTTTAAATGATTGGTTTTTTTTATTTGGGTGTTGGGTTATATGAGTTCTTTATGTATTTTTCGTTTTAACCCCTCATTGATTATATCATTGGCAAATTCTCCCATTCAGTAGGTTGTCTTTTTGTTTTGTTGATGGTTTCCTTTTTTGTGAAAAAGCTTTTTATTTGGATGTAGTCCCAATAGTTTATTTTTGCTTTTGTTTCTCTTGCTTCAGGAGACATATCTAGAAGAATGTCCCCATGACTGATGTCAGAGAAATTACTGCCTGTGCTCTCTTCTAGGATTTTTATGGTTTCAGGTCTCACATTTAGGTCTTTAATCCATTTTGAGTTTATTTTTGTATATGGTGTTAGAAAGTAGTCTAGTGTTTTCTTTTACATGTAGGGGTTCAGTTCCATTAGGTCTCAAGGCTTGAGAATAATCCTCTTTGAGGTTCTGCTTCCAGGCCCACTGGGAGCATCACCTTCATGGCTCTGCTGGGTGGCCTTACCACTTCAGCTGTTTACAAGGGCCTCTGCCTCTTTGCTCTTTGTGACAGCCTGCTCCTTTAGCTGTCTGCAAGCTCATCCACTCCTGAAGCACTAGGCAGGGTCATCCTGGCCTTCTGGAAACCCGAGATAGGCCCCATCCTTTGAACTTAGGAAGAGGAAACAATTTTGCTCCCTGAACCTGTGTTGGGAATGGCAGCCCTAATGATCTCTCAGTTGCCTTTGGAATAATTTTTCACTTTCTTTGAAAAATTGCATATATTCATAGTTGAATAGTTCTGTGGTCTGGTCTTGTAGAATCCAAAAAGCCCGGCAGCCTTCCTTCATTCCGTTGTATTGTCTCTTGTTGCTTCAGTTCTTCCCCTGACATTGTCTTTCCTTAAAAATCCCATCTCTATTTCTCGTTTCTGTTCTAATGGTTGATTAAATCAATATATTCCATCTATGGTCTCTTTATCAATATGTTGTTGAGCCATACCCTTAGTGTTTTCTCCAGAATAAGCTTTCTCTGTTCATTTATTCCTGCTTCCTTCCTTCCCTCCCTCCTTCCTTCCTTCCTTCCTTCCTTCCTTCCTTCCTTCCTTCCTCTTCTTCTTTTTTTTTTTTTGTAATATGGACAGTCTGAAAATTTTGCAAGTTTTCATGTTCTAGTTTCTTCTTACTTAACAATTCCTTCTTCATTCATCTCTCTCCTTTTGCATTTCACTTTAAGCAGTCAGGAGGAACCAAGCCATCTTTTAACACTTTGCTCAGAAGTCTGCTCAGCTAAATATCCAATTCCATTGCTCACGTGTTCTACCTCTCATAAAACACTAAGACAGCTCAGTTGAGTTCTTAGCCACTTCGTAACAAGGATCACCTTTCTCCAGTTTCCAGTAGTATGGTTTTTCATTTCCATCTGAGATCTTACCAAAATTACCATAAACATCTATGTATCTAGCATGCACCACAAAACTCTCCCATCCTTTACCCTTTACCCAGTTCCAAACTACTTCAACATTTAGATATATATTAAAGCAGTATTCTAGTTCTTGGTATCAAAGTCTGTACTAGTCAACTGGGACTGCCGAAATAAAATACAGCAGGCTAGAAGATGGCTTAAACAACTGAAACTTTTTCACAGTTCTGGAGGCTGGAATCCTGAGGGAGCTAGCATGGCTTGGATCTGGTGAGAGCCCTCTTCCTGGCTTACACAGATCCTCTTCCTCCTTGTGTCCTCACATAGCAGATAGAGATCCCCTTCTCTTCCTCTACTTATAAGGCCTCAAGTCTTATTAAATTAAGTCACACCCTTATGATCTCATTTAATCTTAATTACCTCCCAAATGCCATATTTCTGGATATGGCCACACTGGGAGTGGGGGCTTCAACACAAGAATTTTGAGAGAACACCTTTCATTCCACAGCAAAGCTCTGTAAGTTCATCACTTTGGGATTTCAGCACTATTCTTTTTATTCTGATTAGAACACGAGTTTCCCTGTGCTTTGTACAGTTGACTCCTGATTGTTAAGAGTTTATATGTCTTTTTTCCTCTTCTGATCATTTATCCTTGCCCTCTTCAGTTTAAGGAACCTTACCTGCCACCCATTAGTCATTCTCTGTGAATTTACTGTGTGTTTTCTTCAGAGCACTCATCATAATTAGAATTTGTTTCCTGTTTGCTTCAGTTTTAGTTTTCTCTTTCCCCTATTATGATGGAAGAAACTTCATTCATTATTCTTATTCTTGGCATAACATAATTGGCTTCAATAAATTTTTATTAAAGTTATTAATGAATGATTTAAAAAAACTTGAGTACATGTTTCACCTTGCAATCATGTTAGAGTAATCTTTTAATGTAGCCAGCTGGAGTGTGTGTTCCTTCCCAAGTGTTAATAATCTTTCTGTTGGGTTGAGTCACCTTTAGAAGTAATTGAAAATATGATAGGTGCCAGAGAATATAAGAGAGCCTAGATTCCCTCAGATCTGGACTAGCCTTATCACTGTGGAGAGTGCCTATGTATATTTAGCCTTATCTTTTCTTATTTTAAGCTGTTAATAAAGGTTTTACTTTAATTGTTATTTATTTTTAAAATAAAATTGTTAACTTGGGTGTAGTTGACACACAAAGTTAGATTAGTTGTGTACAACCTAGTGATTGAAACTCTCTGTCCATTATGTTATAGTTCCCACAAGTTTAGCTGCTATCACCATACATAATGCTCTTACAATATCATTGCCTATATTCCCTGTGCTGTGTCCTTTATTCTTATGATTTATTCATTCTATAACTGGAAGCCTATATATCCCACTTTCTTTCACCCATTTTGCCCATTCTCTACCCTTTCACTCTGACAACCATTAGTTTGTTTTCTGTATTTATAGTACTGATTTTGCTTTCTGTTGGTTTATTCATTAAAATAAATTTTACTGTTTATTCTTTTTGGAGACATAGAGAGAGACTCAGTGTGATTGGGGAA
>NC_043700.1:89712015-89806814 GCF_006229205.1 Suricata suricatta | reverse complement strand
ACGATATACCCAGAAATAAAATTGTTGGATTGTATGCTAATTATGTCTTTTATTTTTTTTCTTATATCTGGTAAGGATTTACTAGGGAAACAAATATTGAGTAACTTATCATTTAAAATGGTTTGAACAAATTCAGGGAAAATATTCTATCTTCAATTTTTTGAGGAACTAATACTATTTTCCATAGGGGCAGTATCATTGTACATTCCCATTAAAAGGGCACAAGGGTTCCAATTTCTCTACATCCTCAATAACATGTTAATTACTGTTTTTTTAAAATATATATTTTAGGGGTGCTTGGGTGGCTCAATCAGTTAAGCGTCTGACTCTTAATCTCAACTCAGGTGTTGATCTCAGAGTTGTTAGTTCAAGCCCTGAATTGGACTTAGTGCTGGGCATGAAGCCTACTTGCTTTTTTTATTGTCACTATCCCAGTAGGTATGAGGTGATATCTTACTGTGATCTTGATTTTCATTTTTAATAATTAGCAATGTTAAGTATCTTTAAATATGTTTATTAGACATTTATATATTTTCTTTGGTGATATCTTTTATGTATATCTTTTCAAGTCTTTTGTCCATTGAAAAAAATTTTTGTAGTTGGGTTGTAAGAATTCTTGATATTTCTTGATATTAACCACTTATCAAATTAGCAAATGTTTTCTCTAATTCTGTATGTTGCCTTTGGCTCTATTCATTGTGTCCTTTGATGCCCAGATATTTTTAATTTTGATATAGTCTAATTTTTTATGTTATTGTTTTGTTGTCTGTGCTTTTTTTTAAGTTTATTCATTTATTTGAGAGAGAGAGACAGACAGACAGAGAAAGAGAGAGAGAGAGAGAGAATGCAAGTTGGGGAGGGGCAGAGAGAGAAAAAGAGAGAAAATCCCAAGCAAGTTCCACATTGTCAGTGCAGAGGCCAGTGTGGGGCCCAAACACAGGAAACGTGAGATCATGACCTGAGATGACATCAAGAGTCAGACACTTAACCAACTGATTCACCTGGGCTCCCCTGTTGTCTCTGTTTTTGATGTCATATCTGAGAAGTCATTGCCAAATCTAATATCAAAAGTTTTCCCCTATGTTTTCTTCTAAGAGTGGTATAGTTTAGCTGCTAGATTTAGGTTTTTGATGCATTTTCAGCTATTTTTTGAATATAGTATAAGATAAATATCCAACTTCATTCTTTGTCATGTGGCCTTGAGTACACATCTTGAGTACACATCTTTTTATTTACACCTGGTAAATAAAATAGAAAGTATGTAGAAAGCATTTGGACTGTACTTTGAGGTATGGTGGTTGTCTTCATACCTGTGTGACTGTCTGAGTTGCAAGTCAAACTAGCTACTTCTTTGTGGAATATTTTTATTTGAAAAAAATGACTGACCAGAAGATTTTCATTATTTTTTAAAGCAAATAAAGTGATCTTGCCACTTGAATGTAGAAAATTGTGGCAACAATTTTTGTCAATGATAAAATTAAGAATTTGACATGAAAATAAAAGCTTTTGGGAAATGTAAATATCTGTTATCTGTGAATGTGACAGCTTTCCAGCTTGACTTTTCTGATGACATTAGAAGTGATATTAACAAATATGGGGTGTTTTTTAATATTGTATGATGAAATGTGTCAATACTTGGAATATCTCTCTAACTCACTAAGGCATATTTTCCAAATGACCAACATTTAAACGGTGTTACAAAATCACACATGAGTAAGACCCATGTAAAGTGAAAATTAGACCAATAGATTCTAATGTAACAAAATATAAAAATCCAGCAGTAAAGGTGTAGTTTCTACATTGCAACTAATCTTTAAGAATTATCATTGTTGAATTTGGGTTTAGTATCAAAGAAGAACATCTTTAATATTCTTTAAAGACCATAAAAATCTTTCTCCTACTTATAACTACATTATCTGTGTGAAGCTGGATTTTCATCACATGCTTAAATAACATATTAGAGCAGTCTGAAAGCAAAATCAGGTATGAGAATCTAGTCATATTACACTATTATCTATGCACTTAAGGCTATTTATAACTACTATAACTATGGTGGAAATAATATATGATGATGTGCTTCTTGCACATATTTTCTCAATTTGATGTTAAAGGATGTCACATTGTTGGCTTTAAATAGAATAAGGTGGGGGTACACCGAGGAAATCAGCAAATACAACATAGAAAGCTCCTCTCCACCCCACTTCCCTTTGCTCTGTGGGAAAAAAGCTTGTTAAACTATTCCATGGCGCATGATTTCTCTTAAGACTTCTTCTTAATGGAAGCAAAATGTCTGCTGCAGCTCCAGTTCTGACTTCCAGAAGCCCAAAGAAAAGGTGAAGGGTTGAGGCAGGGGTGGGATGAGAGCTAGAGGAGGGAGATGTGGTGGGGAGGCCGATGAGGGGAAGGTGGTTTCTGAATTAGAAAAGCAAAAGTGAAAGTGTAAGGGGCTACTTCTAGCTGGATGGCCTTGGGGAGAAGGGGCTGTCAGTGGGGGTTGGCTACACCATCCAGGGGCCCCAGAGTTTGAAGACTGCAGAAGGCTCTGACAGAACATAGTGATTAATAACGGTAAAATGATGCAGATGGAGAGGTAAACACATGTGATTAGAAAGTAGATGATATTTTGTAAACTGCCTGCCCACTTAATGTGTGATGGATCTTTTTAGGTTACTAATTATTCTTCTGTAACACAATTTCTAAGACTTCAGAGTATTCTGTTATTGAAATCTTTCCCTAAAGGAAATTTAGTTAATGACTTGAAATATCTTAACATTATTTGGTGTTCACTGTTTGCCACTTATGGTCAAAAACTCCAAAACCATGGTTATTTGTATTTCATGAGAAAAAGAAAGGGACAGGAGATAATCTGGTTAAATGTAGAAATTGGAAGTGTTGTCAGGGGAAACTTGCTATTTTCACGTTTTGAGTATGGTATTCACTCAATGAAGGATAAGGAAAAAATTAAGAAATAAAAGACAATTTTGACACCTTAGCCTTGAGCTTCTGCATTAAAATAAGAGGAAAATAATGTTTGTATATCAAGGGAAATAGGTTACAAGCTGAAGCATGCAAACCTCTTCACACAATCAAATGTACTGCCAAAAAAGAATTAATGTTATTCTACTTATTTTCATTGAAATAAGGTTAGAGACTCCAGCTCTGGTAAAAATTTAGCAACTGAATGCTCAATTGAATTAATTGAACTTCCCTGGGAAGGAGAATTCTAGTTATTGCATCCCTATTTTTCCAAACTTGTTGCTATTAAATTACAAGAGGCACTTAGAGCCTGTGAAAGCATTGGCCCTGGCACTGAAGTTCCCTAGGCAGCTCCGTGCCCAGATGAACTTCCTATGAGGAAAAGTCTCTGATTTAGCTACATTTAAATTTGGAGACACCATTAATTGTAGAGCTTTTAGTTCCCAAAGAACAAAAATAAAGAACAGACTTAACTTGGAAAGATGAGGCCTCTTTTGTTTCAGAGGAAATTTACCCCTTTTCTTGTAAGATTCATTTAAGAAGTGAGTGCTGTCAAACGTGTCAGGGGAGCAAAGCAAAGATGATTTGTAGCCTAAAAGAAGCCTGAACTCAGAAATCAACGTGAAAGGAAATGTTGCTAATCTCTTCCCATTGAGGAAGAGTGCAATTTAAATTAAGGTAACAGCACCTCTACTCCTTTTCAATGAGATGTCAAAGTAAGGCAGATTCTTTGTCTCAAACAAAAAATGTGCTGGAGTCAAGATTTTCTTCCCCGTTGTCACCAACAAGTAGCCTGAAATAAATATTCTATTTTAAAGAGAAATTTGACTGATAGCTCCTGTTTGCCTTTCAAATTATAATTTCACTTTTATTTCCTATAGTTCAGCATTTTCATTCAGACAGCTATATTTCTGGTCAGCAAGGGAAACTGAAAGTGGAATCATATAGTGAAAGAATGATAGAGAAAGTTCTGTAAGTATCATTCCAAATGCCAGAATTACAGATGATGTGTTAACCTGTGACATGCTATTCTGTTCTTCCATTTTTTGATAAGTCAGGAATTCTAAGAATAATAAAAGTGTGAAAAGCATAGATATTGTTTCCTGAGAGTGCCTTGTTGTATCTAATATTGCACTCCAAAGAGCATGAGGAACCCAGAAGCTGCTGCCTTTTTGAAAAGCATCTGGACATTTCTCTTAAAAGGAGAAGATTGGCTACCTTTGGAATTTCTTACATGACTTCTCCAAATAATTTATTAGGTGCTTATGACTCAGTTATTCTTCCAAGTTCTTTATTAGTATTGTCTCATTTAATCTTCACAGTAACCTTACGAGACAGTAATATTATCTCCTGAGGGGATTGTGTAATGCTGCACAGCCAATAAGCAGTGGAATTACAGGAGAGTGCAGTCTTTTAATCATTACAATTGTTTCCTAACAAAAAATGTATATGCAAGTTGATAGTAAAAATTTAAAAAAAAACCCAGCTATACTACAATAAATAGAACATTTATTTTTACCCATCACCTTCTGGGACCTATATTCATAAGTTGGTATAGAGAGGCATAGGTGGGGACGAGCAGAGCCAGGCATCTGCGCGGTGCATTTATGTGTCCAGTGGCAGACTAGAGAAGACGCAAAGCTGATGTAGAAAGGAAAACAAGGAAAAAAACTAGGAAAAATAATAAGTTGCGTGAATTTTAATGGCCATAGTATTTAAAAACAAGCCAAAGATAATTTTCAAAATGCCTGTGTTCTGGAGGGAGTAATACAAATCAGTAGGTATTATCTGTGGATGCTGGTATCTAAATATTTCAAAACCACTCATCATTAATGACTAGATTCTAAAAAACCTACCCTAGAAGTCCCTCTTTTAGGAAAGGAGATGACTCCAGCCAGTGTGGATTTCCTATAATCTTAGAAGTAATGTATTTTGAACTGGTTTAATCAGAGCCAAATATAATCTATATTCTTAAGGATATTTTGCATGCCAGAATAAATGTCACTTTTCAGATTCGGAAAAATTGGCCATAAAAGCAAATTAGGATAGTGTTGGGAGCTATTTGAACTCACTGGTGGAGTGAAAATTCCTGGTGAGGGTACAGCAAGTTTGCACGGTCTCTTGCCCCCAGACGGCTCCCCAAATCTACCCTCTTGAAACTTTCATTTCTGCTTGGGCACCAAACCTCAGGGTGCTTTGCTGATTAGTGTCAGGAGCAGCCTGTCCTCCTGCCCTGTCCCTGAGGTCTGATTGCCCCTGGTCAGGAAAAGATGAGTAAACTAGATACACCCTAATGTGACTAAGGCAAGCAACATGTAATTTTCCCCTAAGCAATTAACTGATAACTGACTACCTTCTGGACCTGGATGCCTTTGTAAAAGTCACTACTGCAATAAAATGTATCAATCATCTTTGGGGATGTGAGAGCAGGCATTATGTCTCCTGAGAATCCTGTTTTTCTGGGAACTTTCTCTTAGAGTTATAAACAGCCTAATGACCCTTACTCATAAAAAACTGACCTTTACTAAACAATGCTGTTTGCTTTTTGGTTAAAGGTCACTTCCTTAAAGCTAGACCTGAGGTTTTGTAAAAAATACCTATGACAACATGAATGCCTGTAGCTAAGTTTTTTATGACAGTCATTACTACTAGAATTGTAACTTCTGCAGAACCCATGTCCTGGAAAATTGTAAAAATTATCTATGAGAAATTATTTACTGCTCTTCCTGGTCCTGGCACCTTTTATCATAAATAAAGCTAGAGAATCAGAACAGAGATGCCTGACAGAAGGGCAGAGATGCCTGCCTGGTGATCGGAAAGAAACTCAAGGTCCTCTCACTCTCTCTCACCAACACCATCCATCCTTCAGGGGAACCCTGGACCTGCTGGAGCTGGACTCCAGCAGGATAGGATGACCTGAGGATATGGACGTAGTACACAGTAGATGAGTCAAAGTTCTAGCCTGACTGGAGATTGTTGTTGTAAAAGTAGACTTGGTAATTTTTTGGGAAACATCTTCTGGCAGTATATTGATCAGGCCTTTGATATCTTCTACACCAAAATACTGCCATATTGTTATATTTTTTGAATGGTCCAAGTTTTTAAATATTTAACCTATTTCTTACATTTGTATATGGATTCATTACAGGAGCTAAAGGTTTCTTTACCAATATAAGCAGTAAAGGCTGTATTACTCATGTTTATTATGGGAACTATACTAGAAGTAGAATTATATATGCATATAAATTAGGTTTAAAAAACCCCAAAAACCCAAACTCACAGTTGAAAAACACATTATTTTATTGCTTAACTAGAAGGTTCACAGCAGATATCAGGCTTCTAAGGGAATAATGGAGTTTTCCGAGGAAAAGAATGATGAATAAATAACTATGAGAATTTTCCCAGAAGGAAAGGGGGCTATTGGTTATCTTAGCCTGTGTAGCAACTTCTCATTGCTTCGATAGAATTAGTGAGAGAGAATTTCAGTGACATGGACTCCCCCTTTTGGATATGTTCTGGGGTCGTGTGACACAAGAAGCCAGCAAGTAGATACATAATTATTTCATGAAATCAGTCATGAAACACTTATGAGCGATCAGAAAAAAATAGACTTAAATATCTTAATCTTTGTAGAAACTTGATCTTTTTCAACTCCAAGTGCTATAGTTCCAGTAATTCTGAAATATCATAGTTCTCCACCTATTGCAAAGTCTCCATAAAAATTATTTTAATTCTTGAATGCATCTAGCTGACTTGCATGTAGCCAATTATAAAAATTTAATAGATATATATGAAATATAAAATATAGAAATATGAAATATGAATAAAGTTTAACTTAAGCAGAAGAGTGAAATTTGCAAATCTCTCAATTTAAAAAATTTTAAAATTCCAATATTTCAAAGTTGGCATTCTGAATAAATTGTAAACTGTGTTTATGCTTTTGCCACATGGCAGAAATATTTTCAAACTGTTTATGTATATAAAGATGTCTGAGTGTCTTTGCTAACTATTTGCAGTTTTTGAAGCAAAACTATTATAATTTTAAAGTGATTTGAAAATATGCTACATAGCAAAGTCATGAAAGATCTCATTCAGTGATAGCATTGGCCTAAATTCTGGCATTTTTTGGGAAAAATCAATAATTATGAAATAAAAAAGACATGATGAAATACTGTTATTATGGAGAAATGATGATTTGTTAATATGTTAGTTTTTAATATAATTAAAAGCAAAAGAAAAAATATGCTCTAATTGCTGCAGATTTGTGATCCTTTAAACAATCTCCCCACTTTATATTTATTCTGTTGGAAAATTGGGGCTTAGTTAATGAATATAAGTGATCATTCAGATAAAATACAGCTC
This sequence comes from Suricata suricatta, assembly GCF_006229205.1. NCBI lineage: Eukaryota > Metazoa > Chordata > Mammalia > Carnivora > Herpestidae > Suricata > Suricata suricatta. The sequence goes on along the minus strand of NC_043700.1, from coordinate 89,799,476 downwards.
ATCGCAACTTATTTAAGCCTAGGACTGGTATTATAACGTGTAGAACACTGGGCATTCATTTAGGATGTATGTAGTTACAATCTAAGTTAAAACCTTGAAATTGCATTTAAACGATATTTAAAATGTCTAAAACCCTTGCTTCGCTGTGATGAGATTAAAGGCTTAATCCCAAGGAGAGTAAGTGGGACAACCATAGTTGACTTATATCAAGCATAATTCATTCCAAGCTTAGGCTGGCGCCTTTCTCCCCTGAAACACAGGGTTAAGTGCAGAAGAGTGGATTTCTGTTAGGAAGAGAAAACAGGACTTGGGTGGACAATAAGCTGTATCTGTTGGAAAGAGCATGAGCCAGAGAAGAAAAGTGTGTGTGCTACTGGGGTTGTAAAGAAATTACTTTAGTACCACTAAAGCTTTTCTCTCATACACATAACACTCTTACATGCAGCTTATGCGTGCTGTATATATTTGCAAAAAGGTAATTTTTTGTATTTCTTTTTTAAATTTTTTAATGTTTTGTTTATTTTTGAGAGAGAGTGAGAGAGAGCGTGAGCAAGGGAGGGAGGGAGGGTCAGGGAGAGAGGGAGATACAGAACCCGAAGACAGGCTCCAGGCTCTGAGCTAGCTGTCAGCACAGAGCCCGACGCGGGGCTCGAACTGCAAACCGTGAGATAATGAATGACCTGAGTCGAAGCAGACGCTTAACCGACTGAGCCACCCAGGCGCCCAATTTTCCTATTTCTTAAGTAGTGTATGCAGCTGTTGTTCTTTTCAAACATTTTGAGCTGACTCAGTTTGGGATTTACTCAAGGGTGGATGATCTATGTCAGGCTCACTTCCTCCGTGTCAAGGAGCCATTGTCCTTTAGTGGTGCTATGGCTTCCCCAACTCTGAACATCTGCAAAATGATCTCTTTTTACTCTAGTGTTAGAATTACTAGGGTCTTGACACCGAAATATTAACTATTTGGATTTTTTTCACCTTTATCCTTAGTTTTCCTTAGACTGAATATAAAGATAGAAATGCTACATTTTAGGATAATATCTGACTTTCCTGCTACATTCATCTCTTTTGGTAAGACTTTACTAGATGTGTTTCACTGTAATCCACTGTTAAAATAGTATCAATTTTATTTCATGCTTCATATTCCTGACTTTATTTTATAGGTGGAGTTTTCTCTAGAATGGTTGAACTACTCTTTGAAGTCATACAGGGTAAAACTCCAGACCCATGCTGTCCTGTGAGCTTGGGCCTGCATTAGAGACAATCATGCTGAGCCATAATTTCAACTAACATTGTTGGCTTGATGACATGCAGGTCTCCTTTTTCATACTAACGGACCCAGTAGAAGGGGGAAGAGAAGCAATTTTTGGTTTGATGAGGTGCCTAGCTGACACTTAGGCCTGGATTTCTAAAATGTCCTGAAGCTAAATTCAGAAGAAATGGAGTTGATTTTTGGTAGGTCCCTGCTGCCTTTTGAATGGCACTTTATCCGCCGCTATTGGTTTTGATAGGGCTATTATATAACCTGTTATTATTAAGTTCTATAACCTTGGGCTGTCAGTGATTGCGAACTTTCTCTTGCTAACTGGTTCAGATGCTTTTTACTATTTTGGTTCTGGGGCAGACTCAGGATAATACTATTCATAAGGTTCTGCTTTATCAATTTGGACTAATTGCTTTGAATTGCAATTAAAATTTATTTGGACATGAGAGAGGCTTGTACATTCCTAAATGTCCAGTTAAGGCCATTTATTAACGGTTAAAATGTCATAGGATGCCAAGAGCAAACAAGAAGAAGATGAATACCTCCTCTCCTGGTAACATTTTCTTCACCTTCCTGTCCTATCATATAGATTAATGTGTTGTTTTGGGAAAGGGCTGAAATTGGATAATACTCTGAAAGGCTGAGTTGAGGATAAAAGGGTTTCTTGGAACCCATATGTCTTCATAAAAAATGTTGACTTTTGAGACAGGCTGAGGTGTAGCATTGTCTGTTTTGCGGATGGCTCATAGGCTGAAAGAGGACAATAAAATCTCCAAGGTTACTCCAATCCAGATCGATCTTTGCTTTCATTTAAGTTGCCCTAGAATCACAACTACACAGGCAGTGGTGACAGAGGAATCACAATATGATATGGAAAATAACACTGAAGTAAAAACCAGCTTAGCTACAAATTAAAGAAAGTAATATAAATGCTGAGCAGAAAATGTTTACAAGTTTTCTTGTCTTGCTAGTGAAGAGCCTGGAGTAGGGAAATGAGATAGATGTATGTAATGGTAGCCTGACAAAGTTCATTACAACTGAATTAGAAGGTGACAGTGAAATAGGAACGTTGGTAACACATGGAATCATGGCAAGATATTCTGAGTTAAATGGAGAAAACCAAGTGGTAATAACAGCAAATGAAGGAACAAAGAAGGCGAAAGATGGCCCAGGTGAACCTTAGAGGGCATAATTATACTTCCATTTTGTGCTGCAAAATTTCAATGAACAAATAGAACAAATGTTCAGAGCTAAAGCATACAAGTCTAAAAAGTGTTGGTTTGGATGTTTGGGTTGCTCAGTTGGTTAAGCACATGACTTTGGCTCAGGTCATGATCTCATAGTTTGCAGGTTCAAGCCCTTGTCGGGCTCTGTGCTGACAGCTCAGATCCTTGAGCTGCTTTGGATTCTGTGTCTCCCTCTCTCTCTGCCCCTTCCCCATTCTCACTCTCTCAATTAAAAATAAATAAACATTAAACAAAATTTTAAAAAAGTTGTTGGCCAAAAGTGAGTAGATAGCTACCTATCATTTTAGAAGCAAGGGAAGTAAAACAGTTTCAACCAGAGTTCTATATTTCGAGAGAGAAAGGAGAATTGACCAAAATTGAGATATTTTGTTGGAAGGGAAATGCTAAAGACAAAACTAATCTATAAGATAAATCTGAGTGCATAGGACAGTTCATTGAGGATCTAATAGTGTTAGTACAGCATTGTTTGTATGTGTGAGTTGGTTAAGATGCCTTTAGCTACAAGTAATATAAAAGCCAATATAACCTGTAAAATTAGAGACTTTATTGCCTCACAAAATTGGTAGTCCAGTGTTAGGTCTTCCTAATTGTCTTAGTAAAATAACTCTGTTTCACCTCTTAGATGTTCTTTAATCTCTTAAAAAAGTTTTTATTAATGTTTATTCTTGAGAGAGAGACAGAGTGTGAGTGGGGGAGGGGGAGAGAGAGAGGGAGACAAAGAACCTGAAGCAGGCTCCAGGCTCTGAGCTGTCAGCACAGAGCCTGTTGCGGGGCTCCAACTCATGAACTGTGAGATCATGACCTGAGCCAAAATCAGACTCTTAACTGACTGAGCCACCCAGGCACATGTTCTTTAATCTTAAAGAGAGAAGCAAGATGGATTAGTTAATCTGGTTTTGTATTCATGAGTAACACAGCCCACAGAAAGAAAAAGTATTACTTCCTGAGATCAAAGCATGGTATCTAAGAAGCCTCTAGAAAAAAAACTCTTTCTGGTTTCATGGATAGCATTGCCTCACATCAGCATCCAAAATGAGTGCAGGATGGGGTTCATATAAAATCAGTCAAATCTATCCTAGAGCTGAATTCCCTGGTCTTACATGTGAGTGACAATAAATAAAAAAGTTTGTAGTAATTTGGAGCAGTTAGATTTTATTGTGATAAAAGACAGCTCTAAAATCTCAGGAACTTAAAGCAACAACTGTTTCTCATGTGCTATCTTTAAATCATCTTGGTGTCCTCACTGAGAGTCAAGCTAAAGGAGCATCTGGAAGAGTCTATAGTGAGCTACTTTGGCTTATGTTATTTTAAATAAAATTTATTCAGACAAACTACATGAAATAAAATGTATCTCTTTAAAATGTTGAATGAAATGAGTTTTGATAAGTGTCTACATCAATAACATTACAGCCATGATCAAGATAGGAAACATTTCCATTAAACCCTCCTGATCCTTTGCAATCTGTTTCCCTCTACTCCCTGTCCCAGGTAACAAACTGATTTGTTTTTATTACTATAGGTTAATTTGATTTTTCTTAAATTTTATATACATGAAATAGATGAATTTTATGTAAATGAAATACAAATTTTTCTATTTACCTTTGAGTAATTTTATGCTTTTGCCTTTTTTGAATGAAGCTGTTATGAACATTTATGGATAAGCCTTTGCATAGACATGTGCTTTCTTTACTCTCACATAAATATTATAATTTCATTTTAAACATTCATGTGCATCTAAAGGAAATTAGGAGTCAAATATACTTTCATATTTACTCAGATATTTATAATTTATGATACTTTTCATTTCTTCTTGATGATCTAATTTTCCCTCTGGTATTATTTCACTTTAGCATAAAGAATGTCCTAAAGTACTTTGTCTTTTCTTTCCTTTCCTTTTTTCTTTTGTTTTCTTTTTTTCAGCACAGATATTTTTAGTGATAAATCTTGGTTTTATTTTACTGGGAGATATTTATTTGCCTTTATTCATTAAGGAGATTTTTGATGGGTATAGAATTGTGGGATTTCAGATTTAAAGATCTTATCCTACTGTGTTCTAGCATCCCTAGTTTATGATGAAAAGTCCATAATAATTCACATCATTAATTTCAAAGTTTGGTTTTCTTTGTATGTTCATGGTTTCAACTTCTTCAATATATAAATTTATGTTTTTCACCAAATTTGGGGAGTTTTCCACCATTATTTGTGCAAATGTACCTTTTATTCTCTTTTTTCCTCTCTCTTTCTGTGACTCAAATTACATACATGTCAGACTTCATAAATTCTGTCCCATAGGTCCCTGAAGTTCTGTTTATTTTTATTTTTTTATTTTTTTAACGAGACATTTTCTAATATCTATATTCACATTTGAGTATTTTTTTCCCTCTGATATCTCTATTTTACTCATAAACTCATCTATTTTATTTTCCTTTTAAATTTAGATCTATAACTTTAGTTATAAAATTTGGTCTGTTTCGCACTGAGAATCTCTATCTTTCTATTCATTAGAACTGCATATTCCTTTATCCCGTTGGATATAGTTGTCATAGTTATAATATGATGATTTCAGCCTTCAGATCTTGTCCAGGTTGATCTCTATAGATTTTTTCTTTGCTTTTTTAATTTATTTGAAAAATTTTTAATATTTATTTATTTTTGAGAGAAAGAGACAGACAGACAGACTGTGAGCAGGGGAGGGTCAGGGAGAGGGAGACGGAATCTGAAGCAGGCTCCAGGTTCTGAGCTGTCAGCCCAGAGCCTAAAGCGGGTCTGAACTCACAAATTGTGAGACCATGAGTTGGGTTCAAAGTCTGATGTTTTACTGACTGAGCCACCCAGGCATTCCTTTTTTAATTTATTTTGTTTTTGAAAGAGAGAGAGAGCGAGACCATGAGAGAGCCAGAAAGTGAGAGAGGATGAGAATCTAAAGCAAGCTCCATATTCAATGCAGAGCCCAATGTGGGGCTTAATCCCATGACCCTGGGATCATGACCTGAGCCGAGATCAAGAGTCCAATGCTCAACTGTCTGAGCCACAGGTGCCCCTCATTTTCTTTTTTCTTAAGAACAGATCCCCTTTTGGGACATGTGAGTGGCTCAATAAGTTAGGCAGCAGAATCTTCACACTGACAATGCACACATAGCTACTTCTAATTCGCTCTCTCCCTCTCTCTCTGCTCCTCCCCTGCTAATGCTTACTCTCTCTCAAAAATACATAAATTTGAAATTTAAAAAAAGGGAATAGATCTCATTTTCCCTTCATGTTGAAAGTATGTTAAAAAGTTATTTTTTTTTATGTTTTTTATTTATTTTTGAGAGACAGAGAGAGACAGCTTGAGCAGGGGAGGGTCAGAGAGAGAGAGGGAGATACAGAATCTGAAAAGGCTCCAGGCTCTGCGCTAGCTGTCAGCACAGAGCCTGACGCAGGGCTCGAACCTACAAACCGTGAGATCATGACCTGAGGCAAAGCCGGATGCTTAACTGACTGAGCCACCCAGGCGCCCCAAGTTATTTCTTTAAAATTGTAATTGCTGTGCTGTGGATATGCTGGATTTTGTTATACTGGTTCAAAAATGTGAGGTTTTTATCAGAAGATAATTTTCCTATATTCAATCAGAAAAGTCTGTTTTGTTTTTGAAAATTTGGGACAGCTCACACTTTAGTATTTTATTTTAGATTTACATATAAGTCAATTTGAGTCATGCTAATCATTCATAGATCAAAGATTAAACAAAGTCTTGGATGAAGTTTATTTTCAGAACCTAGAATGACCCTTATTTGCTTCTCTTCTTTGCTGGATTTTCAGTGGTAATGGTTGCTCTAGGTCTATCCTCTAGACTTCCGGCCAGAAGCATTGGGAGTCTTCTCTCAGGATTTTACCTTCCTTGGGTTTTACCATGACTGTGGTATAACCTCAATTGTAAAGCCATTCAAATGGGGACCTACCTGGCTGTAGTCCTTTCTTTTTAAGTTTTGACTCTTTTAAAATTAGTATGCTTTATTCCATTCCTCGTAGCTTTTAGTTAATTGGTTATTTTTGTTTGTTTGTTAGTTTAGGGTTTAGTCCAGAGTTTATAGTTGCTATATATGTTATATGTATAAGTCTTTTAGGAGCTTACTCCACCATACCAGAGTAAGAAATTTGCTCTGGCTTTTGAAGATTCTGCTTAAAAGTAGCACAAGTGAATTCTATTTACATTTCTTCGACTAAATGAAGCCATATGGCCATGCATATCTCCAAAAGGGCAAGGATTGCAATTCTACAATATGTCCATAGATGAGAAGCTCTGAATATTTGTAAATAGTCTTGAAGACTGCTACATCTCAGCATTATGAAAAGAAGGGAAATATGCACCCAACTATTACTCAAGAGATACACTTCATGATATGTCCCTACAAAATGGTAGATGAACTTATTTCAAAATAAATTGGCAAAAGATTAAAAGGGTGGTCAAGGATATTTTGATCCTCATGTATGAAGTTTTAATTTTGTATAAATAGGACATATTCATGTTCTTTTTGTATATTAAGATTATAAATTTTTAAAGAGATGCATTTGATTACTTGGAGGAAGGATCAATAAACAAATGACTGGCAGCAAAGATAGATAGATAGATAGATAGATAGATAGATAGATAGATAGATAGATATACTATGCATATCTTAGATCTTATGATTAGTGTTCTTAATTCTTTAGGCTGCTAGTACAAGAAATAGTTGATAAAGAGAGAAAGATTATTACCTAGGTGATTATGGTAATTGTTATAAAATAAATTTTTATTACTGCAGACATTCTTAGGGTCTTTATTTAGAAGATACTCTCCAGAGAAGAGTATATTAAGATATACTACAGATGTAAGTTAGAAATTATTAGTATTAAAGGCCAAAGTTTAATTGTCTAGTAGTTATTAAATAACTATTTAGGTTTCCAACAGTAATATAAATATTATTCAGTAATTTATAAGCTATATAACCTAATATTTAAACCTTAATAGATATTTATACTTTAATAAGATATCATATATAAAATCTACAATTAGAAATATAAATGCCATGATCAGGTAAGACAAATTTAGTTCATTAGTTTCACATATATTTCACTAATATAACTCTTTATAAAATAGAAAAAAATCAACAAATTTACAAAATACTGGTTTTGTTTGTATTAAATAAAAAGCGACTAGTTCTTTTTCATAAGAAGATATTGATCTTATGTAATTTCTAGTGCTTTCCATTAAAATGGCAATGATCTTTATTTTACCTAAAACGAAAATTATGTCAGTTCAAATACATAAGCTTAATTTGTATAGTTTCCTAACTTCAAGATACGTATCTATTTTACCAGTTCCAAATGATATATTCATTGCATAAATTAAATCTCAGGAGAAAATTTTTCTGCACTGAGGTTTTCAGAATTTGCCAATCCTGTGGATGTGACAAAGGAATTCATTGTGTATTATTTGCTTTTCTTTTACATCCAGTGAGATTGTCTATCTTTTAGTATTTTTTTGGGAAATGGAGTTATATGAATAATTTGTTCTCATCTTCTGTCCACTTTCCTATTGAATTGGTTGTCGCTTAATGATTTGCAGGGATTTTTTGTATATTCATTGTATTAGTAATTTGTCAGCTCTTTTTTATTATTTTCATCCACTGTGGCATGTCTTTTTTTTACTGATAACTTTATTATTTTATTGTAATCAGTTTCAGTATACTTTATAGATTCTTTTTATATGCCTTACTAATGCAAGTTTTAAAAGGTTTTCTTCTATGACTTTTCCTGAATTTTTAACAGTTTTCCTTTCCCATTTGGTGTTTAATACACTCAGGCTTTATTTTTTGTGGGCTTTGAGTAATGGATATCTTTTTGGATCATCAATTGTGTAAGTGACATTTCTTGAATCTGTATATCCTTACTTGTCCCCTGACTTGGAATATATTACCTCAGATATATACCAAGTATTCATATATCTTCCATATGTGTTTTGAGATATATTATTCCATCTTTTTTAATTCTCAGAAAAGTTGTTGAGGGGAAATATACCTCCTGGTATTTACACTCATGCAAAACACCCTCCCCTTGAATGTGAAATGTATTTAATAACTTCGAGTAAATAGAATGCAGCAGAAGTTCTTAGGTTATAAAAAAAAGTGCCTTCTCTCTTGGGCACTCTGTCACTCTTGCTCAGATCCCTCACTCAAGGAAAACTAATCTGGATGTTGTGAGCAACCTTTTGAAGAGTCCTTGGGGATAGCACCATTGTGCTGAGTGGGATAACTTTTAAAAACAATTTATTTTGGAAGAGGGATGTTGATTTTGGGGCACCAAAAGAAATGGACTTTGTTAGTCAATTTTTATTTTTTTATTTTTTTTGTCTGTTCAAAGTTTCAACCCATGTTCAGGGAATTTCCATGCCTCATGGGTTTAGTCAGAGTCAGTGAAGGGCTCTTACTATCGCACTAAAAACTAACAAAATAAAACAAAAGAACCCAAAAACATGCTGCTCTAGCTTTCTTCCAGTTAGGCATAGACATGTAAGCTAAACTCAACAAATCAGATGCAGTCATTTTGAATTTTGAAGTAGGAGCTATTATGCAGAACAACAGCAACAAACCCAAAAAACATGCAAGCCAAACACCAACTAACCAACCAAACAAACAAATAAAACCAGAGACAGCGAAGGCCTCTTTCATTTCACGGTGGATACTGCAGCCTGCCCCGTGTCTGTAGCTGCAGGGGCAGAACTGTGGGCGGAGCTGCAGACAGAGGTGTTCTCCAGGCCCGAGATGGAGGTACAAGTCACAATACTTAATACTAGCGGCAGCGAGGTCCTCACTAGGTCAGTTCTGTGCCATCCTTGTTTCTCTTGCCTTTAAGCCTGGTCCTCACCTAATAGCCTTTAAAAATTTCTCTAGGGGTGCCTGGGTGGCTCAGTTGGTTTGGTGTCTGATTTCGGCTCAGGTAATGGTCTCATGGTTTGTGGATTCAAGCCCTGCTTTGGGCTTTGTGCTGACAGCTCAAGGCCTGGAGTCTGCTTCAGAGTCTGTCTTCCTCTCTCTCGTCTTTCCCACGGTCATGCTCTGTCTCTCTATCTCATAAATAAACATTTTAAAAAAGTAAAGATTTCTCTATCTTCTTTTTTTCCCTTCTTCCTTTTTTTTTTTTTTGGAAGCAATGAAAAACAACAAAAAAGCCTTTTAAAATGGCACACTATTTATTTTTCCTGCACGATTTGAAAAAGTAGGCTTTTCTAAATAACTACAGCACAACCATCAAGCTATGAAACTAACCCTGAGGTATCACTGGTGTCTACTCTTATAAACTGGTTATGTTTCACTCGATGTCCTGATCCTTTACTGAAGAAGGATCCCATCCAGAATCATATGCTACTTTTATTTGCCATTTCTTTTCTATTGCCTTCAATCTGGAACAGTTACTCAGTCTTTTCTTGACTTTTATGACTTTGACACTTTTCAATTAACTAGATATGTTGTAGAAATATCCCTCAATATTGCCTTGTTGTTTTCCTGATGTTTAGATTCAGGTTATATATATTTCTTAGCATTGACATGATGCTATTTTTCTCATTCTATACTATGTGGTCTCATATAATTTCAATATGTTCTATTACTGGTAAGGTTAACTGATCACTTGAATAAAGTGATGCCTGCTAAGTATTATGAAAGTTACTCTTTTACTTTTTGAAATAACTAAGTACTTAATGGAGAACTACTTTGAGACTTTGTGCATATCCCTTTTGTTGATCCTTCAAACTTTCTTTATATTCATTTATTTATTAAATTTAATATGGACACATGGATTCCTATTTTATTTGATGAGTTTTAAGCCTTTACTTTTATTCATTTTGACACTCAAGCTATTGCTGATTTGGCTAGTGGAAGCCTTTTCATCAATGATGCAGTGTGATTCCTTTATTTTAAGCACTTCCTTCCTTTCTGGTATAAGAAGGTATTTCAACCTAATCGGGTACGTTCCCTGCTCCAAATGTGGAATTAGCTTTTTTTCCAATTTAGAAAATAGTGTTTGTACACCAATATGTGGAAATGAGAAGTCTTCATTGCTATTGTCATGTGGCAGCTAACAGGTGGTGAGAAATCTGGCTCTCATTATTCTCTATGCATTAATTTAAAAATCAATCTCCATTTGTTTAACCAACCTCTTGCCACGGTCACCATAGTTCAATTCCTGACCACTGTATAGAACAGACACCTCACTGTGCTTGGCTTCCAACACCCCATTCTAGGCTGTCACCTTGTATAGATGACCTCCACACTTTACTTTGCCTCTGAAACCATGTACTGCATACACATGGACTCCCTTCTCTTCACACTCAGGTTCTAACCCTACATTGAGTTAATTCTGACATTCTTCATCACTCCTGCATAAACACTGTTCTCATCTCACTGACACTTTGATACCTCACACAGGTCACCTGCCTGCAGGGCAGACCTCCTTACACTGCTTGTGCCAGAACTTTACCCTTCCTCCACACAGATGCCGTCTTCACTCTGTTCAGGTTACAGACCCCACTTGGACCCTCTTCTGAGCCAATGCCCACCTCACTCAACTTTGACAATCTGTTTTGGGTCCTTCCTTTGCTCCAAAGAATAGCTTTTGGGGGAAAAAAGAGGGGAAAGAAAGAAAAAATGTGAAAGAAAAGAAAGAGACTTACTATACATTTAGTGAATTACTTTTTTTTTTTTTTTTTTGCTAAATCAACCATAGCTAATTTTTGTTCTTCACAACAAAGAAACCTGACTAAAACAGACTGTAAGAAAGAACTTCTCTTCAGGGAAGGCCTTTTGTAGAAAAGGTATCCAACTGTTGAAGAAATAAGCCAACTATCTCTACTATATTTTATGTTCTCAAATTCACCTATTGACTATTTTATAAGAAATGAACAGTCAATGAAAACCAGGTATTTGAAGAAATACAATAGCATGATAAAACATACAGGGCTAAATGGAAAAAAATAATTCCAGAGGAAACCAAATGAAAGAAAAAGAGTGCATTAAAAATTAATTTGTGATTATAGAGGCAGTTGAGAAGATATCATATATTCATAAAGGCAGAACAAGCTGCTATGAGAATGAGAGGAAGGGAGAAGAATAGGCCACCTCCTAGGACTTTGCCCAGAGTAGATTACAAGTCTTTGTTTCCTGATCTAGAACTCTTAATTAGTTTTTCCCCACCTTGTAGAGGGAGATACGACAATGATCCAGTCCTCCTCTCAGAGCATGCATATACTCTTTTTATATATAATGCAAATACGTTTTTTCACACCAACAATCTTTTAACATGAGGACGTTAGTCTACTGATCAAGAGTACAAACAATATCTAGCACATGATGAGTTCTCTTTTACTATTACAACAATATGAATCTATATAGGTATTTTATGTAGACATCTGCTACTATATTTTGCTCTGCATATTTATATACACAATAGTACCTCTTAAAAGATAAACTAAAAATCAATACAAATCAAAGTTCTAATATCTTATTCGTACATACTGGAGGCCATCTTGCACAAGCCCTGATATGAGTGTCATTTGCAATCAGTGATCTAGAGAAGGAGCATGTAGGAATCCACTGAGATGATCCACCAAGGGATTATGTGAATTGAATAGGAACAGATTAAAGATGCAGGCAAGAACTCTCCACCACAAGTATAAGCCACCAATATCAAGGAGGATCTAGACCTGGATTAGTTTCTTTTATGCTAATATTTTTTCTGTCAAGAGGGACAAATTGTCTACGGCCATACCACCCTGAATGCGCCTGATCTCGTCTGATCTCGGAAGCTAAGTAGGGTCGTGCCTGGTTAGTACTTGGATGGAAGAGGGACAAATTCTCAGGCTTGGCTCATTTGGGGCATATCGGTGGTGATGAGAGGAGGGTCTGGCTGTACTAAGGAGTAAAGCGGTGCAAAGGAGGAAACTTTCTGGTAAGAAAAACTCAATCGATATATCTGACCTCCCACCTGACAGACACTTTGAGATGATAGCTTATGAATTATCTCAATGGGCTCTCATGGCAGTCCTGTGAGACTGGTTTTCTTTTTACCATTTGTGTAGGTGAGGAAGTTCTTTTCCAAGATGGCATAATTTATGGAGATCTGTGCCAAAGAGATGGTTTGAACTCAACTTTCCTAACTCGTAGTCTACTGATACAGTGTTTTTGTAATATCCAACACAAATGGCCTTATTTTGTTTGATTTCATTAATAATAATCTCTCTCTCTCTCTCTTTCACACACACACACACACACACACACACACACACACACACACCCTCATAATAATTTTACTCTGAGGCAAAAAACCTGGGCTGTTAATGGAAAATAGTATTAGAAACATTTAAATTACATTTCTTTAATGTATCATCTCTCTCACAAACCCTTGGATTCTGTTGGTTTCAAATGATAGTCATTTGCTTAAGGGAAAGGCTGATTGGATAGGAGGGAGATATGAGGAGATATGTTCTTCTTATATATTTTATATTACTGTTCTTTTATATTTCAAGATTACTGCAGTGATTATTAATTTTTCAGTCAAATAAAAATTGTTATTCATGTTTCTCTTTTGTATGTCAAAGTGCATTGCTAATTTATAAGCATCAAACCACTATAATCTGTTTTTCTACCTACGCAATGTCAATAAGATTTTGTTTCTGGCCTTGCAAATGGAAAGCACAGCTTCACTAATTGGTCAGATGAAACAGCAGCTTCAATACCTCAGATATTTGGTCAATCTCTCTTTTCATTCCACAAAAGGTCAGGAATATGTACCCACATGCAAATGTGTTTTTCACAGTGGGAAAATAGATAGGTTAAAATGATGCAGTAGTTAGAAATGTTGAATATTGACAGTCTAAAAAAGTTACTAGTAAATATTACATATAACCTTCAAACAATAGCCATATTAACTGGATTTAGAGCAGTGATTAATGTCTTCAGAACCTATTTTATCATCTTTAATGTAATTGCTCATGGAAGAAATGAGAAGTTTAGGGATAACAACCTATGTGCTTTTCTAGTGCCTGTATGGATATATGCCAAATTCAATTTTTGCTCTTGTCTCTGTTTTCATCTCTTTTAATGTGATTTACTTAGTTGACTTTTAAGTTTACACACAATCTTAATGTTTACCTGAGACTAATCAATGATAACCTCACTGAATATATATAGCTAAGAAATAACCATAGTGGAAAGGATTATTGATTCTCAATATTCATGTTGTTTTAAACATTTTATTTATTAATGTGGAAATTTCTAAAGTGACTGTGCAGTGCTATACGTTTGCTTTCTTTGGAGATTTAGTGCTGCATATTTCAACACATTAGTTCACATACTAGAAACTGCAACTCTTTTATAACAGATGGTTCAGCATCTTGACTCCTGTGATGACCAAGCTTCACATTTCAGAGACTGTGAACCTTGTTGCTTCTTCACTCAGCCCTTCTGATGTGCCTACCCAAGTATATGGTGCTAAACATAGTGCAAGGGACAGAGAAAAAATTCCTTCCTGAGTGCCGCAGGCAATCAGTTTATACCCTGAAGCATGAAATTTGATTACTCTTATTATCTGAACTTCCAAACCTGATATAGTTGTTAGTGCTCACAAAATCAACCAGGCCTTTGTAAACATGCAGCTCGGAATTATACTCAGCAACCTCTAGTTATAGCAAATTTCATAGACTGTCTTTATCCTTGGCAAGATGACATTACATACTTCAAGGTTTTATGAACTGACATTTAGAGACGGCTACTGTTCCTTTCTCAAAAATTAAGCATAGAACAAAAATAAAACAAAATAACCATTTCTAAATGAAATTTAAAAAGTCCCTGAAACTTAATTCAAGGCAAAGATTTTTTTGATTGCCTGATTTAACAGACGTATTCATTTCTTCTCTCTCTCTCTCTCTCTCTCTTTTTTTTTTTTTTTTTTGGTTACCTGCCAAAGCTGATCTACCAAACACCTCCATATTTCCAAGTCATCAAAATACATTCACACATAAGCTCTCGCCCCCACTCCATCTAAACACATTGTCAATGACCTGCATGTTGCAAAATCAAATGATCCGTGATATGTTCTCATCCTATCTGACCCCTCAGCAGCACTCAGCACAGCTGAGTGGATCCACACCACCGAGTTTGGTACTCTGACCTTCCTCTCTTGGTTTCCTCTTCATTGCATTGTCCTGATTTTCCTACCGTCTTTCTGACTGTTCATTCCCCATTTCCTTTTCTTATCTTATACATAATTTAAATGTTGCACAGCTCTTTACGTAGTACCAGGTCTGTGTGTAGTTTGCTATTGAATTCTCCCCACAGGTAAGCCTATCTCTATGTTGATGACTCTTGAATTTATAAATCAACCTGGCTCCAAAGCTATCTGACTGTCTACTTGACATTTTCATATCCAGGTGTATTTTAGGTATTTAAAAGTTAATGTATCCAAAACTAAATTTTTGATTTTTTACTCTCATACATCCATCCCTATTCTATCCTCTACATTTTCCTATCATGAGGGTTAACTGTGTGCCTGGTACAGTAATAAAAATATCGACGTCTTAGGAAATAAAAATGAATAAGATGGACATCATCCTCTCCCTCAGAAACTCCTATTCAAAAGCAGAAATAGATAAAACAAACCACAGCAGAATAAAGTAGCTATAATTTATAATTATTTCTATGAAAGAAATATTAGAGACTTGTAATAGGTAACTTCTGTTGAATACTATTTAGAAATGTTTTTTCTATAATGTAACTTCTAGGCCCTTCTTATCTTTCCTCACTTGTCTTAGGAGCAATTGTTGAGTTCAGTCAGAGCATGCAGAGAATAACTCCTTTTCCCCCTTTACTCTATGAAGTGTACTTGACTGTGAGGAGTAAGTGCTCATGCCATAAGTGTTTAGAATCCAGTCCTGCCCTCATGGGGAAAACCTGGAGTTATTTAACCTCTTCCACTCCTTCCAATTTGATACTACCTGTTTATAGAAAGCATGTTCTCTCAATAGCTCACTTTTTTTCTTTTTAATTTTGAAGGTGTCCCTCCTGCTCTTTTAGATGATAAACAGATACTTTGGGAGTTTGGGAAGGCTTACAGATTTTTCACTATGGCCTCAAAGACTTCACCATCTAGCAAACTACAGCCTATGGCTTAAATTTGGCTCCAGCCCTTCTTAAGGATTATGCAGGGAGTGCCTGGGTGGCTTGGTTGGTTAAGCATCCAACTCTTTGATTTCAGCTCAGGCCATGATCTCAGGGTTCATGAGATGGAGCCTTAATGTCGGGCTCTGCACTGACAGTATGGAACCTGCTTGGGATTCTCTCTCTTCCTCTCTCTCTCTCCCTATCTCTCTCTGCCCCTCACATGCTCTCTCCCTCAAAATAAATAATAAAAAATTGTACACAAATGTAGATGAATATGTAACAAAGACTGTATGTGCCTTTTAAAGGCTATAATATTTATAGTCTAATCCTTTACAAAAAAAAAAAGCTGGCTGACTCCTAATCTAAAACATGGAGCCAGGATTTCTTGAGAAGTAAACTGGTAATAAAAATTTGAAACAAAAATACATTTGGATAAATTCAAACTTCTGCTAAAGCCAACTAATGTGGGTGACTTTGAATGTTGGTGGTATTTTATTAAATACAAATCATGCAGCAGATTTTTGATACTGACAATTTTTAGAAACTTCTTTTGGCTAAGTAGCCAGTTTTTAAAAATGTTTATTTATTTATTTTGAGAAAGAGCGAGAAGTGAGTGTGTGAGCAAGCATGGGACAGGCAGAAGAGAGAGAGGGAGAGAGAGAATCCCATGCAGGCACCAACATGGCACTCAGTCTCATGAACTGTGAGATCATGACCTGAGCCAAAATCAAGAGTCAGACGCTTAACTGACTGAGCCACCCAGGTGCCTCTAATGTAGCCAATTTTTACAGATATGTAAAGAGCTTTCACCTCTTGATATGAGATCAGATGAGCCTTAGAGTACACCGCATGTGTTCTATTTGAAGGTCACAACAGTTTACAAGTTTTTTGTTTGTTTTTCATTTTTGTTTTTATTTGCATAGAAAGACTCAAAACACATTTGGTCCTCTGTGAAGGAGTAGGGCCTAACAGTAGCCCTGGGTAAGAAAGTGCTTTATCCAAATGTTACAAAGACAGAGAGTTCATCGTTAGTGAAAGCATGCACCTCCAAAAAATTGCAAGCCACAGGTAATTTCACAGAGGCTGAAGGCCTTGGCAGAAGTGTGGCAGCCTCTGACTTTGGGAAACAGACTCAGCACAACCTCACAGCACTAGACATGGCCCTTTGTTAGATGTGATTGCTGAGAATATGGACAGGCTGCTGAAGCTTGACCTGCATGCTTATTTTAGTTGTAGGTAGACCTCCAAAACTGTTGAGAGGAGTCTGGAGGCTTTAGTATGCAAGCACATCAGAAGCAAACATTCAACTTTAAGGGAAAGAGAGTCTTAAACTTCAAAGGCATAGAAATCCTACCAGAGTGTGAAGCTCTTCCTTTAATTGTTAGTTCCACGCCTAGGTTGATGCTGTAGATGAGTTGTTTTATATTTTGTTGTTCTGTGCCTTTTTGACGTGCCTTCATAGCTAAGAGATAGATCTGTTAAGAGATTGAATTTATGTGGCTTTTCCAAATTTAAAAAAAATGTATTCTCACTTTGGCGCTGGATTTGTTAACTACATATGAGAGAGAAGCCTTCCAAAGGGTTCCATAGATTGAAGCGATTACATTGTGAGTGGCAGTAAGAATGGTGCAGTAACATTGAATTGAAGATGTTTGCTGGTAGGAAATTGTAGGGGCTATGTCATAAGACAGAAGTCCTTTTCAGTTCAGTTAAGATGCCTGGTATTGACTGAGTGAGAAAGTAAGTTGCCTCAGACAAGATCTAGTGACTAGGGCTGCCGTTGTTCCAAATTTCTAAACTTTGGAAGAATGAAAAAATTGGCTCTTAATTCCACCCTCCCCCAACCACACACACTTTGAAAGAAAGAGTTTGAACAGATGTATATTTCCCAACTCTGGGAGACACATAGTGTCAAAATTTACCTTTTGTGACAATCTCTTGACAATCTGAGTGTAAACTCCTAGGTCATGGATTCTGGACAACTGCATCCTAGTGAGGCTGAAACCAAGATATTCTCCTCTCTGTCTCTGTCTCAGTGTGTGTGTGTGTGTGTGTGTGTGTGTGTGTGTGTGTGTGTGTGTGTGTCTCCCTCCCCCTCTCATCCTTACTCGGCGCTGAGTTTCTGATGATCTTTGGCAGTACTAAAACTCAAGATTCAGGAATGTCATTCCACCTGAGATGACTGTCCTAAGACTTGGAAATTGGCTTGTTTTCTCCATTTAGTGGCCATGGAATTACATTAACGTCATTCCTACTGTAAGGACATTTTGGCTCTAAATTATTTTGACTTCTGAGGTCTTCCTCCAATCTTAAGGAAGCCTAGCTCTTTGTCAGGCAATGAGCAGAACAAGAAATTGGAAAAGTATGAATTTTATATTTTATTCTATTAAGCTTTAGACAGAGGGGCTCCTGCGTGGCTCAGTTGGTTGAGCATCTGACTTCGGCGCAGGTCATGATCTCACGGTTTGTGGGTTCAAGCCCTGCATCGGGCTCTGTGCTGACAGCTCAGAGCCTGGACCTGCTTCAGATTCTGTATCTCCCTTTCTCTCTGACCCTCCCCTGTTTGCGCTGTCTCTCTGTCTCTCCAAATTAAAAAAAAAAACAAAAACATTAAAAAAAACCCCTTAGACAGAAAGGCAAGAATATTTGATTTGGAATGTTTACTCCAGATACATTTTTTATTTCTTTTTCTTTGCTGGATGATAGGCTCTTCTGCCCACCTAAGTACTCTATGTCCCCCTTGAGGCAAATGGCTTTATTTGTGAATTAAGTGATATTTAGAACACTCCCATTTTTTGAAAAAAAAAAAAAAAACAAAACTTCTGGTTTATTCAGTGGCTATCTCCATATCTAGGTTAGTGTTCTATTCCTCATTTCTATTTTTCAGCTTCAGCTCTTTTTTCCTTTCCATTTTTTTCTTCCTATGATTTCTCTTACTTTCTGTGAGCCTAGAATGCATTAAAATATGTTTTATCCATATTTTATACTGCATGAATACATCATTGTATTTTATCAACTATACTATTGCAAACAAAAGTCTCTTCAATGTACTCTTAACAATTCCAGTAAAGAAACATTTTAAAACATAATTCTGAGTCTTTAACTCTTCTTTTTTAAAAATTCTATTATGATATTTCAGTACTTTTTAAAAGAAATCCATTTCCGTAATGGACCATGTAAAAGCTATTCTGTATGTGTTTCTTGAAACTGAACCTTCACACTTTCCCTGTAACCATTGGGTTTTGGCCACAATGTTCTCAGTTTAATTTTTCAAGTACTTTCTGGTTCCTTCTGGTCATTCAGGTCTGCACTTCCATGGCACTCTTTCAGTGCCCTCCCTGAGCACTGTATCTGTGTAGGTCCTCTCACTGTGTTTGCTTCAGAGCACTTGCACAATTTACAGTTATATGTTACATTTACATTTATAATAGCGTCTTGTCCACTCAATTGCAAGTTCCTTAGGGGAAGCACCACATTTACTTTTATTTTAAGTAATCAGTACTCTGTATATGACTTAGCAAATAGAAATCAGTAAATTCAATAAATTTTGTTGAATGAATGAATGAACAGGTAAAAAATAAAATTTCTGACTTACTGCAAATAATTTTCTCCAAGATTCAAACTAAATCATAAAATCTAAGAACCGAGTATATCCAGGTTCAAATTTTTTTCTGAAGAGGAGTAATTTTTAAATTGTCTAATAATGATAATTACCAGCAGCATTCATTAGATTTCTGTTTTACTTGTTGCATTTCTGAGTAATATGCAGAAAGAATGAGTATACTTCTGATCCCAAGGAGACCAGTAAATGAGGACTGATAATACTGTGGAATGTATAATAAAGGTTTTAATAAAGAGTTATTTCTGATCCACTCTTATGCAAGCACGTGTTATAAGGATGCAATGATTCTTCTTTCCTCTTCTCCGGTTCCTTTATTTAACATAAGACATTCCAGCACTCTTGTCTGAGTACGAATTTCAGTAGGACATGAAAATGCATGTAGACTCAACCTAGTTTTTCCATTTCAGAATGATTCCTAAAAAGGAGGGATAAGAACAGGAACAGAAAAGAAACATTTAAAAATAGTAGAATTACATGTAGTATAGCTGATTATGCTAAGCCTTCATCAGAACTGGTGAAATAGGTTCTTTCCTAAGAATCCTAACATTTGTGAGAAACCACTTAAATCAGAGCACGGGTTACTGCATATTTTCAACAGAAATCTGTTTCCAGTCAGAATCAGAGACTTTTTGATTACCTTATATTCATCCAACTGCCATTTTCAGCTGCTATCATGCAGTCTAATTCCTAGTGCATTTAAATCAACTTCAAACCTTTCAAAATTTCCCCATGATTTAATTAAACAAAGCAGGCTGGTTGTATCAGGAAGTTACTTTTCTCTAAATCTTTGACATATCAGTAGTGTTTGTGAGTATTTAGGTTTCTCTGGACACTTTTTAGGGAACTTCCTAGATAGTAAATGGGCTGCCAGGTTTTTCTGTCACCTAGTTTCTCAGAATTGCACTATTAATTTATCAAAAAACTTCCGGCTGTCCAAATAATATCTTACAAAAAATATATTAGCTTCACTACTTATTAAATTATAATTTGTTGACTCACTTCCTTTTACATGTTTTTCTTAGCAGTCCTCAACTATTTGTAGCTCACATACCACTTAAAGGAATTGTTAAAAATATTCTTCATACTTTTAAAAAAAATTTTTTTTAAATGTTTTTTTAATTTATTTTTGAGAGACAGAGAGAGACAGCATGAGCCGGGGAGGGGCAGAGAGAGAGGGAGACACAGAATCCGAAGCAGGCTCCAGGCTCTGAGCTGTCAGCACAGAGCCCGATGCGGGACTTGAACCCACGAACTGTGAGATCATGACCTGAGCTGAAGGCAGACGCTTAACCGACTGAGCCACCCAGGCACCCCTCTTCATACATTTTTTAAGTTAATGACTAAAATTCTTTATATCTCTAAGTAGTCTCAAAATATATATTCCTCAAAATGTGTGTTTCTGGCACAATTTAAATTTTTAAGTAACATGGTTTAACTGTTCACTTATTAGATTCACTATGGAATCTAAATATCATAACATTTTTTGTTCTGTTTTCTTTTTTTAAGATTTCATTTAAAATCCAGTTAGTTAACATACAATGTAATATTAGTTTTGGGTATAGAATTTAGTGAGTTAATACTTTCATACAACACTCAGTATTCATCACAAGTGTACTCCTTAGGCCCATCGCTCATTTAACATATCCCCCCTCTCACCTCCCGTCTGGGAATAAATCAGTTCTCTATAGTTAAGAGTCTGTTCCTTGTCTTTCCTCTCTTTTATCTTCCCCATGTTTGCTTGTTTTAGTTCTTAAATTCTACGGATGAGTAAATATCACAGTCATTTGATATGATATCATCTATGCAAAAATACATGAGCAAGCTCTTTTTATATAACCATTTACGTCATTACTTTTTTTCTGTTACTCTAATTTCCCTTCCACTTCATTTAAAATTTGTCCTAATGTATAAACTTGTAATGTCTATATAAGATCTATTTATCATCTAAACTCGGCAACAACAAAAACAAAAGTAAAATAATTGTATGTAGATAGCTTATACAAATGCAAACACATGCATATAAAATTTTATTTCTAGCGACTATAGGATTTACATATTAAAAATTCTTCTGGACTTATTGATCATTATAATTATTTTTTTATTAAATTTTTTTAATGTTGATTTTTGAGAAAGAGAGAGAGAGCAGCAAGGGAGGGGCAGAGATGGAGAAAAACACAGCATCCAAGACAGGTTTTTTTATCTATGAAAAAAAGTCGAGCTATCAGCACGGAGCTCAATGTGGGAGTCAAACTCACAAACTGTGAGATCATGATCTGAGCCGAAGTTGGATGCAAAACTGACTGAGCCGCCCAGGTGCCCTCATTATAATTATTTTTAAAGAGTCACTCAAAATAGCAGAAACTATTAAAATCTTAGTACATATAATTTAAAACATAGAAAACAACTTTATTAAAAAGATATTAATGAAACAGATAACAGTTTTTAAATAAATTGTTATTCATTACTAAAAGAAGAGGGTAGAATCAATTCTTAGGCTATTTTCACATATCTAAAAGTAATCACTGAGCAATTTATATATATATATATATATATACATATAAATGAAAAGTTTTTCAGTAACAATCTCAATTGTTTGAATTATTTTTGTGTTGCATACCAATGTCACCTAATGATGTATCATCAAAAAAGTAGTTTATGATTATTTACCAATTTAATCAAGTCTTCATTTTTTTGTCAAAAAAAGGTTTAGAAAAAATAATCGTATTTGCAGAATACCTTTTTACTCTTATCAAATGATTTAAATATACCTACTACTTTTTCACTTAGGGGCATATATTCAGAAAAGAGAAATATTATTAATTCAAATATGCCTTTGCCTATGTAATATTTTGAATGAAATGCTATTACCATATTTATTGAACACACTCCTGTGAAAACTTTGGAACTTCAGATTTGGCTTCTTCAAGTTTTGGAAAATGTCATGAAACCTAATTGGCAAAGCCCGCTCTTATTGTCAAGTCAATCAGCCTAATCAGTCTTATTTCCTGTCAGAAAAGCCCAACTCTATTTTTCAATTCGATAAATATGTTAATATGTTTTATTATGACAGTCATTTTACTTCTGAATTGAAAGGTAGTTCAAGAATGGATTCATTACATGAGTTTGCTTCCTAAATGAAACAAAGCATGTCACCTTCAATATTTCTTACTGATAATAATTCCTTTGCTAGCATGGAACTCAACATCAAAAGCATGGCAGTTTTTGACAATGCTAAAAGGAAAGGAAGTTGAGATCACTAAATTGAAATTTTTTTATTGTCTCCACTACTACTCTTTAATAGAGTTGAATTCAGAATACTCTCACACTCTGCAGATGACAAGGAAAGACAAAAAGCACAAGTGAAGTTTATGATGTGTTCATTAAAAGAACTTAAGGGTTAGCACCAATATTTTAATTGTCCTTCTGTTTGGTACTCCCAAGGACTTAACACTCAGGAGCAAAGCACCATAAAATGGATGTAAGAGTGAAAGAAGGGCAATGGAAGATGAGGTGGTAGCAGTGATGTGCTAGTAAAAGATGAACAACTGACTAAGAAAAAAAGTGTGCATATCCATATATCCATATATATATATACACACACAAGTTATTATGAATTTATTGATTTCAACAATGTGCAGCATAGAATTTTCAGGTAATAATAAAATGTATAATAGTCTTCATTATAAGTTCCATATGGGAAATTGATTCTCACAGGATGCTTTTGCTGATTTTTGGCAAACTCTTATATCCATAGCCAATTTCTTATTGCAACTGATGGATGAACACAGTTATGAAGTGAATGTTAATTGATAACTTGTTTACTATAACAAGAAAGATGAAAGTGGAACAACAAAACGTGAGAATTTGACTTGTCAATGACATGAGTGATTTCTTAGCTGATTTGGATCAGAGTTTTTAATTCCTGGAAGAATATTTCCTCATTTTTTTTGGTACTATGCATAAAGTAATGGACACCTTTAAATTTTATCAGAATTCTTAACATTTTCTCCTTCACCTTCTAAAATGTAGCAAATCAGGCATCTGGGTGGCTCAGTCAGTTAAGCGTCTGACTTTGGCATAGGTCATGATCTCACCATTCCTGAGTTCAAGCCCCATGTTGGGCTCTGTGCTGATAGCTCAGAGCCTGGAGCCTGTTTCAGATTCTGTGTCTTTCTCTCTGTCCCCCTCACCATATGCTCTTTCTCTCTCTCACTCTCAAAAATGAAAAATAAATTAAAAAATAAAGTGTAGCTAATCAAAAAACAGTAAACCAAACTCCTTTGCAGTGTTTATTGATTTACTTAGTGAGTTCAGGTGACCAAGGGGATGTCACTGCATGTGGAGTTTGGAAGAAATGTGTATAAGAATATCATAATATAATATTTCCAACAAATAGATGTAGTAGATATAAATAATCTCAAAAACAGATAATAGTAAAAATGTAAAATTAAAGGAATATGATGAACTTTGAGTATTTGCCATCTTTGGCTTTTAACACTGTTTATTTGATTATGTTTATATTAATTTTTAGTACCAGCTGTGCTTAACAACTGGCTTGCAAAATTTCTGAAAATTTAACAATCAAATCTCTTCAGTTTGTGTGAGCCAGTCCTAATCTACCGCTGGGGAAAGGTTAAGAGAAACATCATGACTCCTTAACTACAGTTATCTTCCCAAGAAGATTCATTGTAGGAAAGAGGACACATGGAAGTTGAAGATCTAGAAAATACTCCTCTTAGTTTTCTAAAGAGATTGTTTAGATTCTTGTTAGTGATTTTCAAACTGATCCATGTACTCTTTTAGATGGTATTTTCTTTCTTTTCTTTCCTTTTCTTTATTCTGCAGTGCTTTTCCTTTCACACTAAAAATGACATTTTTCTTCATTCAAGGCAAGAATAAGCCACTTAGTTACCATCAACACAGGTGGAGTAGATTGAATTAATTGTTTCAATTCTTCATACCCTTGTGGTATTAAACACCATCACCCTTGCCGATGGTTCCTGGTGGGTGGATGTACTCTTCTACATTTAGACATTGGGTTTGACCATTGGGGCAGGATATGCAGGTGTGCCCCTCTGATCTCCCTTCAAATAAGGATGTTTGCATGTCCCAGCTGCTGGGAGTGCTGTCAACTGACCTGACATCCTTTGCAGAGATGCATTAATTAGAGGCTCTACGGAGGTTTCTTGCCCAATTTTATGCCCTTTCAGTGATGTCTCACACCCAAAGACTGAATGGAGGAAAGAGGGCCTGAACATTTTGCCAGAACACAGAATAATCTGATGGTCCATTTCAACTCCAGAGATCTCTCTAGAGTCTGTGAGGTTGCAGGAATCAAATCTATTGAACTAAGTAGTAGCTCAACCATTCTCTCACTGTCCAGTCCTGTTTCCTCCTCCTTTCTTCCATACATGTTGATCCCTAGAGCACTTCTTGATAAACAACTTGACAATAAACTCTGTCTTAGAGTTTGTTTCCCGGAGAAACAAAACTGCAACAATTGATGCCAGGAGTGGTCTGGAAAAATAGGCTATAATATAATATTTGAAGGTTAGAGTACTCACCCTCCAGCAGTGACCCTCCTGTCATTGATGGTGGGTAGGACACAGGTAACCCCTGGCACAACTGGTGATCCCACTGTAAAAATTTCAATTTGTAAAAAAATAATGATGAATTTGAGCTCATATAATTGTGAAAGAGAAAGCATTAACTGGTATAATTTATCAAGCATTTGAAAAATATGAAGAAAACCTAATATCTATAAGACTGCTGGGGTTGAATGGTTATTGCTAAGCAATACTGAAAGTCTGGAAAAAGATAACAGGCTGAGAGTGATGAACTGTCAATTGAAATGCAAGGGTGAAAGGTGTGAAAGCTTAAGGGTTTCCTAGGTAGCAGATAATGAGGGCGTCAATTCCTCCATTGGGAGAGCAGAGAAAAATGGAGACGAGGATAAGGACTTAACTGGCAGGGTATCTATCTGAGCTCCAAAATTTAAATACATACTGAAGCAGGTCAGCTGTGTCAGGTTAAGCCCTATTTAGGAAAGAATGAAAGCCTCACCCTGGGATGAGGACATCTGGATGATGCTCTCAAAAATCCTTTGTTTCAATTGCCAAATTCTTTCATACCTTCTAAAGCTTCCTGTTAAGAATGTGTGTCTTCTGTAGTCTCGGTGCTTCCAACAAGTCAACATACACTTCTCTCAGGATTTCCTCCATATCTGTTGGCTGCTAGGCCTATACATAACCCAGCTGTGAACTCCTGAGATATGGGATTTAACCAACTTAAAGTAGGCAAATTGGGTCTTATCACAATGAAAACCTTTCCTCTGTGAAAGGCTCCTTAATGGATGAAAAGACAAGTTAAAAAACAGGGAGAAAATGTTGGCAAACCACATGTCCAACAGAGGACAAGTACCTAGAATATATAATTATATGTGCATATATAATATATATTCCATATATTCTATATATATTCTATATATCCCCCATTTTATACATATATAGGAAGGATATATAGAATATATGGAATATATATTATATGTGCACATATAC
Source organism: Suricata suricatta (assembly GCF_006229205.1). NCBI lineage: Eukaryota > Metazoa > Chordata > Mammalia > Carnivora > Herpestidae > Suricata > Suricata suricatta. The sequence goes on along the minus strand of NC_043700.1, from coordinate 89,773,614 downwards.
TTATTACATATTACCACATATATTAAATATATATACTATACCTATATTTCAAAGGATATATATATATATACACCTCGAGTGTGTGTATATGTGTTTATATATATATCAAAAGTCAACAGTAAAATCCAAAAAGTCAAATTTTTAAAATATTTATTTTAGAGAGAGAGACAGAGCAGGAGCAGGGGAGGAACAGAGGGAGAGGGTGATACAGAATCCTAAGCAGCCTCCAGGCTCTGAGCTGTCAGCACAGAGCCCGACGCAGGGCTCAAATTCTCGAAGCACAAGATGATGACCTGTGCTGAAATCAAATGCTTAACTGACTGAGCCACCCAGGTGCTCCCCAAAAAGTCAGATTAGACAATGAGAAGGCATAGTCAGACATTTTATGGAAGAGGACATACAGATTGCAAACACGTATGTGAGAAGTTATTCAATATCTTTAGCCATATGGGAAATACAAATTAAGCCTACAATGACCAAACACCTATCAAAATGACTAAAAAAGTGACAACATGAAACACTGATGAGCATGCAGAGAAATGCTATCACTTATACATTGCTGATGGGCATGTAAAATGGTATAGTCTGGAAAACAATCTGGCACTTTCTTACACAGCTAAACATACAGTTACTACATGACTTATCAGTTTTATTCCTGGGAATTTATCCCAGATAAATGAAAACTTAGGTTCATATAAAAATCTCTACACAGATGTGTTTAGCAACTTTATTCATAATAGCCAGAAACTAGAATCAACCAAGATGTCCAACAGTAAATAGTTAAACTGTAGTACATATATACCATGCTTGGAAAGAAAGAAAAGAAAAAAGTCAATCCTAAAAGGTCAGATGCTGTATGATTCAATTTATTTAACATTTTGAAATGACAAACTTTTATAAATAGAGGCAAGATTAGTAGTTTGCCAGGGTTAGGGACCAGAGATGGAGTGGCGTGAGGGGAACTGGGTGGATGGGGTTATGAAGGGTCAACAGGATATATTCTTGCAATGATCCTTGCAAAGATATTCTGTTTAATACCTTGACAATGGTCACAGATACGCAAACCTGCACATATGATAAGATTGTATAAAATTTAACACACACACAAATGAGTGTAAACAAAATGGGAAATTTGAATAAGATTGGTGGCTTGTAGCAATGTCAAACCCTAGTTATGATAATATTCTGTAGATTTACAAGTATTAGTAGAAACTGAGTAAAGTGTACTCAGTAGCTTTCTGTTATTTCTTACAACTACATGTAAATATACAATCTGCTTAATAAAAATTTTAATTAGAAAATCATTATGATTTAGTAGCATTTAGCCCAGGACTGTATGTATAATGAAAAGTTAGAAAAACTGTTAATATAATTCACTAAATTAAAAGCTTAACAAAGAAGGATTCTAAGACTTTTTCAAATATACAAAAATGTTATATATTTCAAATACCAAGTTCTTATTAAAATAAATAAGCAAAACCTAAAAAACAGAACTACCTCTTGACAAGTTAAGGATAGAAAACAAAGCTTCTTAACCTGATGATAAAATATATACGCAGTTATCCACTGCAAGCATCTTGCCTAATAATGAAATAATAGAAGTATACTCATTAAAGTAAACAAGAACACTCAAAACCACTGCTTCTCAACAGTGCTCTAAAGAGCCAATCCACTGTTAAGAAAATAAATAATAATAACATTTAAAAATAATGAAAATAAGACACATTAGCGACTAATATGACTACCTAAGGAAAAGTAATATCCAACACATCAACTGAAGTATATTCGACCTAATAAAAGAAAGGTGGTCAGAGTAAAGATGAGCTTTAAATAATCTATTGCATGGGGCACCTGGATGGCTCAGATGGTTAAGTGACCGACTTCTGTTCACATCATGGTCTTTCAGTTCAAGTGTTTGAGCCCTGCGTCAGGTTTGTGCTGACGGCCTGGAGCCTGCTTCAGATTCTGTTACTCCCTTTTTCTCTGCCCCTTCCCTGCTCACTCTCTGTCTCTCTTTCAAAAATAAATGAATAAAAAAGTACCCATTGCTTTTCTGTTTAAAGGAATTAAGCAGTCAAGAAACATATTTAAAAAAAATACTGCATCTAGAATAGGAATAAAAAATGCAAAAACTTGAGAAATAAACTTAAGAAGTGCTGGAAGCCTCTAAGAATCAAACCTATTGAGGGGCACCTGGGTGGCTCAGTTGGATAAGCATCCAAGTTCTGCTCAGGTCATCATCTACAGTTTGTGAGTTCAAGCCCCAAATGGAGCTCTCTGCTGTGTCATCGCAGAGCCCACTTCAGATCTGCCGTCTCCCTCTCACTCTGCCCCTACCCACTTCTATCTGAAAAATAACCATTAAAAAAAGAATCAAATCTACTGAGCTACATAAAAAGACCTGAATTAATGATAAGATAGCCTATGCTCTTTGTCAGAGTGAAGTTCTGACTTGAGGAGAGATTACTAACTTATTGGATGGGAAGACCAAATATTTTTAAAAAATATTTATTATTTTTGAGAGAGTGCAAGTGGGAGAAGGGCAGAGTGAAAGGGACAGAGGATCCAAAGCTGGCTCTGCACTGACAGGCTGACAGCAGCGAGCCCAGTGTGGGGCTTGAACTCACAAATAGTGAGATCATGACCTGAGCTGAAGTCTGACACACAACCAACTGAGCCACCCAGGCACCCAAGACCAAATATTTTTTTCAAAAGTCAATTTCTACCAAATTAAAGTACTCATTTAGGGGATATTCTCTTAAAAACCTCAAAAGGACCTTTTCTGGAACTTGATTTTACAGTTCTTTTAGAAAAAAATTTTAGCCAAAAAGATTTTGAAAAGAACATGAATGGGAAATTTGTTCTACAAATTTTCAAATATTCTATCAATATTGTCCTACACATTATATTCAAAGGACAAGTAATTTCCATATTTTTGAAACTGGTTTGGAATGCAGAGATGTATGGAAATCTTTTCCATTCATGAGAGGTGGATAATTCTGATACTAACATTGGATATAGGGCAAAAATAGGCTATAAAGACATAGTAAATAAATGATAATAATACTGACTTAGGAAGAGCCACAATGACCACTGAAGCAGAACTGACTTGAGGAGCAGATCCATGCTTATGTGGGTTTTCGTGATTATTAATTATGGCAAATTAGAAAGAACACTGTTGCAAAATACACTTGATATAAGTTCATTATCATATCATACTTTATATCATATCATACATTAAAAAGTTTCTATGCAGGTTAGATAGTTATTTGCATACAAATTTTAAAAGTAAAAATATAATAGAATAATATTTTTACAAACGGGGAGAATAAGGGCCTTCTAATTAAATATCAAAGAAAATACTGAAAAAAGTTGTCTATATAAAAGTTTAAATTTCTCTAAATAAACAATGTCAAAATATAAAAGGCAAGTGTTTCTGGAAGAATTACCATTTGCTATATATATTCTAGACAAAGGATATTTTTTTATTACTATGAAAATTTTTCTGGGATGCCTTGGTGGCTCAGTCAGTTAAGCATCTGACTTCAGCTCAGGTCATGATCTCACAGTTTGTGGGTTCAGTCCCAACATCAGCCTCTGTGCTGACAGCTTTCTTGGAGCCTGGAGCCTGCTTCAAATTCCATGTCTCCTTCTCTTTCTGCCCCTTCCCCATTCATGCTCTGTGTCTCTGTGTTTCTCAATAATAAATAAATGTAAAAAAAAATTTTTTTTAATTTTCCAATATGTTATTTGTTAAATGAAAAAAGCATTTGTAAGGCAGTTGGATGGTTCAGTTGGTTAAGTGTCTGATGCCTGATTTCTGCTCAGGTCATGATCTCATGGTTCATGGGTTCAAACCCTATGTTGGCTCGGCTCTGTGCACTAATAGTGTGGAGACTGCTTGGAATTCTCTCTCTATTCCTCTCTCTCTGCTCTCTCTCAATTTCTCTGTCATAATAGATAAGATAAACTTAAAAAAAGAGATGAACATTTGTTAAAATAACATAGGGAGAGTGTTAACTACATAAAATTATATATTCTTTATATAAAATGTACTAAACTACAAAATGGTTATATATATGAACACACATATCTATTAGAAATGGTGATAAAGGGCTTTCACTTTTTCTGTACATGGTCTCTATTCTTCCACTATTAGAAGAAAGTATTCACGTGTTACTTTAGATATTTAAAAAGTTTAATATCTCACAGGATAAAATCACTATTTCACTTCCAGCTTGTCATTCTTCCAACCCCTATTAGCTAAGACAATGATATTTTCACCTGCAAATGACATGCTGAACAGCATCTAGAATTATGTTGGTTAGGGCAGATTGTTTCAATTATTTCCAGTCACCTGCAGCACATCCAATATCCACTTGCCTTGGATAAGCCACAGACAGGAGTCCTTGTGCTTGTTGAATTCCTATTCTTTGGTAATCCCTTTCTCGTATGATTTTTCTAGCACCTCTTACTCTGGTAGTTTCTCTCCTTAGTGGTTTAGTTTCCTGTGAGCATGAACCCATACCCCTAAGGCTAGCAGGCTCGCTCACGCATCGTTTTACCCTGGCAGTGGGACATAGGTGAGATTTGCTTTATTCCCAGTTGCTTTTATCGCTGTGAGTGAATTAGATACCAATCTCAGGTCACGTCTGTTACAGGAACTCACTCTGCTTTGCTGTGTTTGTTTGATGAAGTCTCTGAGCCGCCCCAAAGAAACTTACGGTAGCTAGAACCTTTCGGACGAAGTGCATCACACTGCCTGGCTCTTGGGTTAGCTGCCAAGCTTGAAACCTCGCTCTTTCTTCTGCCCTGCTTTCTGTGTAGTCCCAGGCCTCTTCCTCTCCTCTACCGGTCAAATCCTGGCTATTCTTCGCTTGCCCCTCAATTTTCTCTTTATCCATTTCTGTTTTTGCTCTGTGTCCTGAGAAGCTGACCTCTATAGACTGTCTCACCACTGAGATGATCATAGGGCTGGAGGAAAGAAAGTTCAGGGTATTTTCTCCCCACAAAGCCAGAATTCCTTTCAAAAAGTTCTCTCCTACAGCGACAAGATTCACCGGCTTCTGGCAACTGCTCCCTCCCTTTATCCCTTAAATAGTAACTACTGCTTGTATAAAATTTTTAACTATTACTGTAAGTTCTCTTTAATGTTGCCCATGCCTTTATTAATAGATTCCTTACTGAAAGTTTCTTCAGCCTCTGTTTTGAGAGTGCCGCCTGTGTCCCGCCAGAACTCCGATATAAGCTGTATTAATCCAACTGGTTAGACTCCAGCCTGAGAGCTTTCCAGTTATGCTACTTAAAGTGGCAGGACCACAGTCCTTTGACTTTGATTTTTAAAATCTCTTTCCTGTTAAAGACAAACTATATTCGTGAAGTAAACAATGCAACAGTTATTCTCCAATCGCCGCAATTGTAGAAACACTAAAGACTTGACGCTTCTTTACCCCTGGTTAAAGAAAATAATGGTATTTTCAGATTAACATCCATGCTGATAAAGTAGATTTTAAATTTAATTAGTTATATCTATAAACCAGTGTTAACAATTGTGAATTTATAAATCTCTTAAGTTCATTCTTAATCTATTCAGCATATTTTCTTGCTTGCTTGTTTTTTTTTTTTTTTTGCTTTCTTGTTTTCTTGCTTGCTTTTTTAAAAATTATTTTATCTCTTGCTAAGTGTTGGGCTACATTATTTTGTGTCTTCTTTCTTTATATCACAATTTCTTTTGGAGTGTGTTAACCACTTTGTCTATTGTATTTTTCAATTGACTGTTCAATATTTCAACTAAAAGGCAAAGTCATATGTAAGGTAATTGAAGCTGTGGTTCAGTGTAAGTCATTTCTAAACTTTTCGGTCATGTACATTTGTTTAGCAAATATTTAATGAGCTTTTATTATGTGCCAGACCTGTTTTAGGAGCAGGATTTTCATGTAGCAAAAATTCATGGTGCATGACAGCCAAAGTAGTTTTTATAGCAAAAATCAAAAATAAAAATGCAAAACATGTCTTTTTTAAGAGTTTCTATCCATTGTCTTTTAGTGCATACATAGGAAAGCACACTTTTATAATACTGTTTCTATGGAAAAATGCATTCTAAGTATTAACCAACTTTTAAGTGGATGCTTGGCTTTCAGTCTGTTTAAATTGAAAACTGTTACTATATGACCCCTTTTAACATTTAGAGGAAGATGCTCTGAAGGCATATAAATCTAGGTTAACAATCAGAACTATAAAAGAGGTAATTTCATCCTCGCTTTAAATCATTTTTGGCATTTCTCTTTCCTTGCAAATGATAAGGGAAAACAAATGAAGTCTTAGAAATTAATTAAATATAGACCATTATAACAAACAAAATTTAGCTATTGCCCTAAATTTCAAATCAGAAATAAATAGTTACATGAATGACACTCATTTGGGACTGAAGCAAAACAGCAAGGGGACGAGCGCTTAGTGACTTGTCTTTTTTGGGCGTGGAGGGGCCTCAGCAGGTGACAGTGGCTCTGTTATAAGTGATGATGTCACACATTATTATGTCAGGAGGAGATCATCAGTTCCCAGAAATGCTGACCATCTGTCTTGAAATATGTTCAGCATATCACTCATAATACAAAATCTTCGTTCCAGGCTCCTTAATTTGGCGGCTGTATCCATTTTTAAGTTTAGCTTGGTAAAGGATTTCTGTTCTTGTAAGATGAGTCATTTATCAAACCCTAGTACAGCTTTTGTCAGAAACATTTAAATGTAATTCTTAATGTATGATAATAATGTTTCTTTTAATTTAGTTCTTTTAATTGTTCAATGCTTTCTTCACCTTTACCGTTGTATTTTAAACTAGATTTGGGTCCTGTAATAATTTGAGATTTTTGCTTCTAGTCTATCCACTCTCCTTTTCAAAGACATTAGAACACACACCGTGTAATTTGGATACTTTGTTTCTAGTGGAAGAATGACAGAGTGACCTAATGGATCTTTTTCCAACTCTGAAAACTTCATATTCCAAATGGGAATAGTGTACTTGGCCATTTGCTCTGCCACATTTCCAACACTTATCACTGTCGTTTAGGAGCCTCGCCTTCATCCCGCTGAGGGTGTATGTGCTGCTTCTTGAAAAGCTGTCATGATGATTATTCTTGTTTTTAGATCTAAAGTGTGCTTGATTCTATTTGTTTCACAGCCCACCAGCATATAGACCAGCTATAGTTTTTCAGCCACACTTTATGAATAGGGTTTGCCATTTCTGTATTTATGTTAATGCTAGAAAAATACCTCCTTTGCATAAAAATACTTGTGTTGTAGGTAAGACTATATCTGTGTACTGTACTTTAAAATTCGGATTTAAAAACCTCCTCCTTGGGGCATTATTTAGAGTAAATCAATACTTTTAGAGCTCCTGTGTTCAGGATGCCGTTAGCAATGCATTATTGTGTTAGCTGATTCTTAGATTGCTTGTGAACATTTATTTGTTTCTAATAGGCACCTATAAATCTTAGAAGATACATCCAGTTGGATAGCTAGTACATTTGATTTGCAGATATTTAGGTCACAAAGTATAACTGCAAGTTAGAGAAAGAAAATCAGTGGAGTAATTCATTTTCAGTACGTATCTCAGTTCTTAGACATTGAGCCTACTGGAAACTTCTCTGTAGTAGACAATGTGATTGTCTTGCAAATATCTATTTTATCCCTTGCCCAGTGTGAAGGCCACTGTCTAGGCCAGGGTGTAGCATTATATGATTTGAGTGAAATTAATTCAATCTTGATTGGTAATCCATGTCTCGCGACATAGTGATTAGTTTAGTGGTGTGTGTGTGTGTGTGTGTGTGTGTGTGTGTGTGTGCGCGCACACGTGCGTGCATGTGTGACCCAGTTCTAACCCAAAGAGTACAAGGTAATCTCCTGGCTAGAGGGCTTCATTCAAGATGGCCCAATTAGTATGAGCCTCAGGACTTGTGTTCTTTAGATAACAGGAAGCAAATGTATGTTCTCCACCTAGGACCACCATCATACGACCTGTATAAATAAGCTACAGTTTGAATGGTGCACCCTACATGTATTCAGTAAGCAATGAGCATAATCATACCTGAAAGTTCTGATTAAATTCTGGCTGCTGCTGGTGGAAATCTTGTGACAGTGAGTGAAAGCCAGTCCGAGGATAAAGCTGACATTACAATAGAGCTTAGAGAATTATAGAACCAGGGAGTTGAGTGTGTAGACAAAACTTTTGTAATAATGGCACCATGAGATTTATGCTATCAAAGCTGATACGCATTAAATCTTACTTCTTTCAATTTAACCTAAGAAAAGATAAATTGAAGAACTTGAAGGGAAGCTAAATTTCAGGCAAAATTTTTACTATGAAGAGTTTGTTATTAAAAAATGCCCTTAAACTAGGAAAAAATTATGAAATAGCTGAGAGTTAGGGTCAGCATGGTTTCTTCTAGTTAAATGATCTGATTTTAGAGAGTAATATTTGGAGGAGATAGTTAGCATTATTTACTTTATTTTTCACTCATTTTTTTGAAAAGGCACACAATATTTATGCTCTTTTCTGCACCATAATTCCTATTTTTTCACCTAAGTTCTATATGTAAAATGGGTGTACTAGCGCCATTCTTTCTTCCCATGACTTCTGCATCCCAGACCTCCTCGAGTCAGCAGCATGTCTTTGCTGAGTACTATTTTAAACTAGATATGCTTTTTCTGGATAATAGTTTCTTTGCTAACAATTTCCAGATATACTTTTCTAACTAGATATGCTTTCCTTTGATAACCATTTCTTTCCCTTGGAACTTCATAAATACGATTTCGAATTTTACTGGCATGGAATATTTCTGAAGAAGTCTAAGGCTGACTTCCTACCCCCCACTTTTAGAAGTGAATTCTTGTTAACCGTAGAAGGATTTTTTCTTTATTTTTGAATCTCGTATGTTATGTATGAAATCATTTTTATTCAATCATTCTAAGTCAAAATTTCCAAATAAAACCTGTTTCTTTCAGTGTGCAGATTTAAGTCCTTCTACATGAGATTATCACTTTCCTGTATTATATCTATGATGGTTTTTCTACTCTTTTGTGTGTTTTTCTGGAATCTCTCCTAAAGGAATACACATTAACTTTATGCTGTTTCTTCTTTACTTATCCTTCTTTTTTCTTTAAAAATTTTTTTTACATTTGTTTATTTTTGAGAGACAGGGAGAGGCAGAGCACAACTGGGGAAGGGGCAGAGAGAGACTGAGACACAGAATCTGAAGCAGGCTCCAGGCTCTGAGCTGTCAGCACAGAGCCTGACACGGGGATTGAACCCACAAATCGTGAGATCATGACCTGAGCTGAAGTGGGACGCTTAACTGACTGAGCCTCCCAGGTGCCCCCTTCCTCACCCTTCTTATCCATCCTCATAGCTCTGCTTGTTTTAACCTCATTGCCTCTCTCTCTGTGTTCATCTGATTACCTCCAGCTCTTTATACAACATTAATTATATTTGACTTTAGCCATGTCTGTTCTGATCCCTGCTATTTAAAGTTTGCTTATTATATTAGAAATTGTGTACTTTTGTTCTCAATTTATTTTCTTACCTTTGCAATACTCTTTTTCTTTGTATTTTTTGTTATAACATCGCATCTTTAGCCATCATATTTCCTCTTACCTTTAAGAACATAATTGAATTGGTTTACCAAGGTCTTTTATAGTGTAAAACGTTGGTTGGAAATCAATCAGTGTTCCCTGCATTATGTGTTCTTCTAAAATATTTTTATGGTCCATTTGTATAGGTTTCACACCACTTCCTTTCATCTTGCTAATGATAAATTTAAGTGTTCCATCCAGATCCTGTTGTTCTGATATAGTATAAGCTAATTCTCTTTGATATTTTGTATCCTTTCAACATAAGTAAATTTGTCTTTCTGCAAATGTTAACTTTCTCTCTGGCTCCATGAGAGGAGAATGAATAATTTCATGCCTTGTTGATTTTGAACTTCACTTTGTGACATTGATTTTATACCTTGCCTTCCGTGGCCAATGGAAAGCAAGCAAGGATGTCATGAACAGAGGCTTTAAATGTGCTTGCAGGGTGACTTGTCCTCCTGGGCTTCTACCTTCTTCCATAAGAGGAACATGCTCTGGGCAGTTGCAAGTCCCAAGTGAAGAGATATGTGGAACAGAATTAAATTCAGTCCCCATTCTTGAGCCAATCCAAGACTTTCACAGCTACACCCAGGAGTATCACAGACGTTTCTAGACTTGTGAGTAAGAAATATATATGTGTTTTTTGGTACAAGTCCAGATTGTATTATTTCCTGAGTTTATGAGGTCATTTGTTATTCAGTATTACTACTACAAAATTTGATTAATACATCTGCCCCCTTTTTTTGGGAAATAATTTGCTTTTTCCTCTCAAATTGATTGTTTTCGTAGTACTTTTCTAAGGTCTCAGACTATGTCAGTAGGGAAGGGGATAGTGTAGGTGAGGCTGAGACAGACCTAGGTAAAAGACTTATGTCCTGCTCTTTTCTGAGATTGCATCAAATGCTCTGTACCAGGAAGACAGTCCACTCCTATAGCTTCATCAGCTTCCCCATTTTAGTAGAGTACCATGGAAGACGGTGGCCCTTCCTACCGACCTATGATGTTGAGATGGTCTTCCTTTGATATTTAGGGACTTTTACTTCTGAAAGTTTCCTCTGAACTTTTCCAGGGCTATTTAATCATTGTCTTAACCTGCTTGCCTTCAAATTGGAAAATATAAGTCTAAATTCTTAGACAATTACTGAGACACACCTTCTTTCCCTGTCACGAGCTCTGTGGAAAGAGAGTTAAAAGCCAGATATGTCATCTGCTTCTAGATATGCTTGTCTGCTTGGTTTTGGCATGTGTTTCCCCTTGTGCTTCTGAAATGAACCTGGTTGGTTGCTACAGAAGAATTTTTGTCAGTTTATTTTTATGGTTTATTCATTTATTTATTTATTTAATATCTGTTCCTTGTATTAAGTAATGGGGTTGGGAACTTCTTGATTCTATTTTATTCTGTAATCCTAACCTGGAATTCATTTGTATATTAGAAATGTCACATGGAGGACATAGATTGTGTTTTTGTGTAGGAAGTACATTGTCTATTTAACAAAAATCTAGCTGAGTAGATTTTTTTTCTAAAAATATGTTCTAGTATAGTTATATTTGGGATCAATTTGAAATAATATTCTTTTAAGTATTATAAAAGACATCTAGAGAAACTCAGCTCTATATAAATGTAAAAAGATTAACATTAGCACTTAGATGGACAGATGAGGATATGAAAAAAATGCCATGATTTTGGTGAGTTTTTAAAAAATATTTATTTATTTTGAGAGAGAAAATGAGTGGTAGAAAGCCAGAGAGAGAGAATCCCAAGAAGGCTCTGTGCTGTCAGCATAGAGTCCAATGTGAAGCTCGATCTCACAAACCCTGCCAAAATCAAGAGTCAGACATTTAACCAATTCAATCACCCAGTCACCCTAATTTTGGTGTTTTTACTGTCATACTATATATTTTATATATTGATTAATAGGAAGTCAGTTAAAAGTCAATAAAATGAGGTCTGTCTTTAACATTTGTCATCAGCGTATTGTACTAGGCCTCAAAATTATGTTTAAATTTTCTCATGCCACTTTATTTATAGGAGTCCACTAATGAATATGTCCTTATGACAGCTAATTTTTGATGTTATAACAGAATATGTTATTTTTGCTTGGTTTAAACCTGACCCACTTTGTAAAGAAAGCAGGATAGTGCATGACCTACAAGGTTTCAAATACTCCATTAGGAATAAAGTTATTTTTTGTATTTAGTGCATCCACAAATAGAGAAAATGGCTTAGCAGAAGGATCTTTCATCTAAAACTGGTAAAGTGATCTGTATCAATATTTGCTGGAATTAGAGTGTAGTGGATTAGGTTATGCATTAGGCAATGATAATATTTATTTTAGAAATTGGTCTTCTTTGCAAAGTAGAGCTTTAATGGGGAGTAAGGGAGGAAAGAGTGATTGTAATTCATATAAATTTTACCAGTTCTCTTGTATTATGCTAAAGCATTTATACCTTTTAAACAAACTTAAAATTTATTCAGCAGAATGCAGGCAATCAAACCAAATGAATGTGATCTGAGTAGCAAGTTATCTTTCTTATAATGTGGAATGGAAACAAATAAGCCTCACTAGAGGAAAACCACCTTTTCTTGTTGGCTGGCATAGTAGGGTCATTTAGTATTTAAATCAAGTTTAATTACTGGCAACTGAATTGTTCATTAATGATTTGCCTGTAGCAACACAAATGGCACATTTTACAATGTTGTGAAAATACTGTAGCACAACATCATCTTCAGTCAGGAATGTTGCCTGGAAATGCAATTTACTTTGATTTACCAAGGATCATTTATTAAGCCAATGACAACAAAGGTTTTAATTCTTAGCTTCTGAATTTTCTTTGGTTGCTTCTGCTTTCTGAACTATGCTCTTTTAAAAGTATGAAACAGAAGAAAGGAAACCGAATTCAAATGGAGTTGGGAGGCCAGAAGAAGCTCTTGTACTCCAATGGTCATCCACTGTAGACTCAAACAGGAGGAAGCCTACTTTACTATTCTAGCCAAAGTGAAGAAGAATTTCTCCTTGCTCGGCAACAAGCACAGCCAATAAGAAAATACCACAACTCAGCCAATGAGCCTGAACTCTTGGTGTCCTGCATTGGACATTAATTCAAAGCAGCCTCTCCCAACTTCCTCCTTCTCTCTATAAAGTAACTTTCCCCACTTTGATCCCCAGATATGCCTATGGTTTGCCATAGCTTACATGTCCCAAATTGGAATTCCTCTGTTATTTCCAAGTAAACCCATTTAGCTGGTAAAATAAGATTTTGTTATTGTTCTTTTGAATTTTTTTGTTTTGTTTTGTTTTTGTTTTTTTACTTTTAAGGTTCAAGTAAACATTAATTTACCAAAATTTTTGTGATTCCTTAATTAGCAGTGTGGAAGGTGGTACATTTGTTATAATCTCTGAGTTGCTTGCTAAATTGGTAGAGAACAAATATTATAGGCATATTTTTCATATTAGCTGGCTTTCTAGTGTATGCTCTGATTTGTGTTTTGAATTGAGTTCACATATATTACTTACAGGTCAATAGAGAACAGTATATGAATTATTCTAGGGGACTCAGAAAAAATTTTAAATTATGGAGATATCTAATACAAAGAATTAGAAGTATATTTTATTTCAAGACTTTCTATACACAACATTTGATCCAAGTTCAACAGATAAGTCAGGAGTAAAAATAAATCTCCACTTAAAAGCTGACCTCTCTTCTTAACAGACAGTCGTGAGGGGTGCTCACAGAGTGGAGCTGCCACGGCACTGGGTTAACTGTGACATTTTGAAATGATTGTGGTTGTAGAACTTCCTGCAGGCAGTTGCTGCTTACTTTGTTAAATTGCACACATTTTTCAGTCAAACATTTTCCTGGCTGCATCAAAGGTGTTGAGTAACTGTGTTAACCTTGGAGTGTTTTGGCAATAGGAGATCAAGTAAAAGTCAATAAATGTCTCCCATAGCCCTGATAAACTCCAAGGGCACAAGCAGAAGTGTTTATGAGCTGTAGGGGACAATTTGGTCAAGTATACGTTTTCCTTCAAATTGCTTATTGCCATTTTAGTGTTAGCAGAACATATTTTAAGTCGCTTCTTTGACAGAACATATTGGTTGGCTTTGCGTAGGCTTCTGTGTTTTTATGAGACAGATGGCAATTACCCATTTTTGTGCACTGTTATCTTTTAGCTTTAAGTATCACATTTATTGGTGAGCTGGACTTTACTCTATTTTTTCCCCCATTTTCAACAGTCCTACCTTATAACATCTCTTTATAAAGAAACATTAAGGCGGGTGCCTATTAAATTATAACATTAAATGGTATAAGGGGGAAAAGACTTTTTAAAAAATGGATTCAAATTTTTAATGGAGTTTATTTCTTTGTTTCCATTTCTTGTCTTCCTTGGGGTTATTTTTAAAGGATGGTCATGGATATTATGAATTCAGGTATATCCTAACTAGAATAAATCCTCCATATTATTCTTTTAGCTTTTCAGAAGTAGAAAAAAATAAAAAATAAAATTTAGGATTTTACTTATATTCATGGCACTCTTCTGAAAAGTATGCTTTTATACAGAGGTTATAAAGAATATAAGAATATGAAAACTCTAGCAATATGATTTTAAAATGTAAATATAAATGAAAATAATACTTATTAGACATAAAACTTAAAATCTGTGATCTTTGAAGTGAATATTCAAGCTGGTATATTTTAAATGAAATACAAGGGGCTAAATAGTTCATGATTCACCTCTTTCTCTCCAGTTCTTCTCACACAAAGAAAAAACAATTTTTGTTTAAATTTTGGCATCAATTTTGTACTTTGCTTATAGAAACTGACATGTAGTAAGTAATAATTATCTGGGGAGAGTAAAAGGGAAATTATTTAATTTATTGAAATGTACTTAAAGTAAAGCAATTTTTTCTATCTATTTAGTGATTCCAAATATATTTAAATTGTTCTCAGGGTTTCTGATAGGTGCAGCTTACAGTCTGTTTTTTTTTAATGTACATATTTGTACTAATAAAGCTTGCATAACTATTTGATGAAAGATCATTCATTTAGAAAAGGTAACAAAGGTTGTACAGTCCAGTTTCTAGATAAGATTATATCTGAGTAACCTGTGCTGCAGACAATCTTTATTTTAGAATTCACAGCCTCTCTTAGAGCCCTTATCAATTTCCTAAGAAGCTTCACAAGTACTCCCTTGAATCCAGTTCAGAACTGTTACAGCTCTGAGTTATTCCACAACCACTCCTCCACTTCAAGTTCCAATCAGTTTCTGATCTGATTTTTTATCTTTTGATTGTGTTAGTATTGTTGAAATTGTTTTACGAAGGCCACAAACAACTTCCTATTTGACAAAACTAATGGCTTCTTCCTGATTCTTACCCTCCTATGACTTTGTCCCCTGTGAGGCTATTGACAACCTCTTCCTTCCCTTCGTTCCCCCTTCGGCCCCAGTGACACTCGTGTTCCCTACTGAGACTGCCCTTTTCAGTCTCCTCCAGGAAGATCTCATCCCCTGCCATTGTTTCAACTTTCACTATACTCCGTTGACTTCACAATTTTTATTTCTATCATTGACATCTCTCTTGAATTTCAGATCTTTTGTTCCAATGCTTGGTTGATGGACACGTGCAGCAAGCATCTCAAAGTTTACATGCTGTCATGCTAATTTGCCATTTCACTACACCTCACTTTCGCTTCAGGCATTCATTTATTATTCCCTTCTCCCCACATTCAACCTGGGGCCAGAAAGTTCTTTTTATCTCCTCTCTTTCCCATAACAGTACTACCAACAATCAATCAGTCATTATGTCTATCAGAAATGTTTTTCAAGTGCTTTTCAATTCTCCCTTTTCTTTTCCATTACTTTTGCAATTGCCCATTCCCTCTTGTTTGTTATAACTGCTAGGTAGTTTGTTTCTCTGCTTTTTATATTTCTTCTACTCTAAACTCTACAATAACGCCAACATTTTAATCTTTCTAAAGGATACAGTAACATCATTTTCCTGATCAAAAACTTTGGCCACTATTTTCAAGAAAAAGTACATGTTCCTTCTTCCTGGCAATGATGACCTGCACAATCTGTCTTTACACATCTGTCTACCTTGGGTTATCTCACCGCACGTCTCTCGAGGCTCCATGTCTCACCTCCAGCTATGATATATACATTACATTTTAAACATTCATTCACTAAATTTTTAGAGTGGCATACATTTGGCTACTTTATTGAAAAGTCACAACGCACTGAGATATAAATGTGTCAAGCTTTTAGATTTACTTCCCCCACCCCCAGTCATGATTTCAAGTTTTTTCTATCAAGCCATCTTGATTCAGAAGTGTCACCTCTTTTAATGACATTGATGGGCTTCTAGACTCAATCCTGGTGCACTGTGTTTTTATCCTCCCAGTGTAAGATAGAGCCTCGGCTCTAGTGACTTGCAGGGTGGGGGTGGGGGGGGGTGAAGTGTGGTTTATGACCTGTTTTTCATACACCTGTCTGCTTCCTCCCCCTGCTGGCTCTCTCAGTGTGCGGTGGAAGAGCAAGAGCGAAAAGACAGATTTCCTTTTACTTGCTTAGGAGCAGTTTTTGGCTTCTCTTTGTTTGGCCCACTGTCCATAGGGTGCTAGTGTCTGATGGTGGCTTCAGTCTACTCATCAAGAGGGTCTCAGAAGAGCTTTTAATGCCTCCACAGTTTCTTGAAGTTTGGGAAAATTTTTCTGATTGACTTCCAGATGTTGGCCTCATCCCATATTTTTCTGATATGTGAGCCTCTTTCTTTCACTACTCTGGTGAGCTCAAAATGATCTGCTCTCCAGGGCCAATTCTTGGGCTTGTGGGCGTCTGTGGGAACTAGGATTTCAAAGGCGAGTGGCCCAGCCCATTCATTGCTTGGCAATCTTCCGCTGAACCCCCTCTTCTCCACTAAAATGTTCTCCTGCTTTGGTAATAGAGGGAGATTGGCATGTAGCCCAGATAGTCCCTAGATGGCTAATAAGGAAACAAAATGCCTGCATTCATTTCTTATCTGTCCACAGGAAGATTGGCAAGGGCACTGGCCTCCCACTGTTCATGAGTTAGGGCTTCTCTCTCTAGCCCTTTGATAGCTTCTTTTTATGAACAGTACTCCCCTAAAAGGAGACCTCTTCTTTTCTAATCCCACGCTGTCTGTTACGGTAGCCACTAGCTACATGTGGCTATTGAGTACTTAAAATATGACTGGCTTGATTGATATATACTGTAAGTGTACAGCACACATTAAATTTCAATGTGAGATAAAAAATATACAAATTTTCTATGTTTCAAGGTATTATATATTGAAGTTTTTAAATATAGTTTTGTAAATACTATGATATTAAAATTAGTTCCATGTGTTTATTTTTACCTTTATTAATGTGACTATATGAAAAATTTAAATTAAATATGTGGTTTGCATTATATTGTTTTTATTATTGAGAGAGAGAGAAAACACTCAGGTGGGGGAGGGGAAGAGAGAGAGGGAGAGAGAGCATCCCAAGCAGACTCCCCACTGTCTGCAGAGCCCAATGTGGTTCTTGAACCTATGAAATGGTTCAAATTGGATAATGCTGATATAAGGGATAGGAAATGTCAATTAAACTCTACAGGAAACTACTATGCTAATTTAGATATACAATGATAATTTAAAATGTGAAGATACCTGATGTCTTTTGTTTTTAGCTTTTGATTGTCACTCACAAATTAGAGACCACAAGAATATTTCCACCAACAGTAGCATAGAAATTTGTTCTTTCTGAATCTATTGACAAGTTTTCCTCTGTTTATATTATTAGTCCTGAAAACATGAGTCAAAAATTGATTTGATCTGTATATTAGGCCATCTGTTTATACCACCTAATTTATAGTATTAGATAAAAGCCAGAGATTTTTTAATTGAAATCCCAATGAATAGGAAAGTAATGAAATTATACTACAATGAAAATCAGCCAATGTTATGTCTAGAAATTATTATATTATTGGGAAATTTTGTGGTAAATTTTGATGAAATGGTATAATTGTTTCTATCATGCTTGTTAATATTACTAAAATATTGCAATTGTTTCTCTAAAGTAACCTAAAAATACATCCTATCCTGTAATTCAGTTTGACTTCAAGTGAAGCACAACTTATTGCATTAAAAATCACTGTTTAAATCTATTTTTGTGAATCAGGTTATAGGTTATATTACTAAATGAAATGAACATGTTTTCTTTTTTTAAAGTTAAAATGAAACCATTATAATCATTTACAAATATAGGTCATTATTAACTACAGAATTATATGAACTTATCTTTTTAGAAGGCCATAGAGAATTGTTATAAGAACAGCAAACTCTATGAAGGTAACCTCTATTCCCTTATTATAGTCATTATGAAATATTTAAACACTTACTTAAAATGAAGTTGTCCTTTTCCTTCTGCTTAGATGTCATATCTTCTTGGTGAAAGAAATGTCTAAAAATACTCTCCTTCTCTATCTAATTGAGTGTATATGAGAGTATGTCATAATTGGTATTCTGATTGCACTCAGATTCCTCATCATACCCATTTTTGTTTCAATACTGTCATTATCATAGTTTTACATTATCATACTTAAAGTGCTTATGATATATGCAGAGAAAGTTGTAAAAGATGAGAGTTGTAATTGTAGGTCTTGGAAAAAATATACACGAAGGTTTCTGAGAAGGACATTTAACCATGAAATAATAAAAATATAAATAACTAATAGTCATAAATGACACTCTAAACAAGGAATGTAAAGATGGCCTTTCATATCCAAAATGAAGAAGTTTAAAATGTTAATATTATTGATCTAATCTATGTTATTTATCTTACACTATTGGTAAGCTCTTATGCTTTTGAATTTCAATTGGGTTTCAGATAGGAAGCATGAGGAATAAGAAAAGATTTAGGTTTTGCTTTTTATTTCTGTCTTGAAGGATTTATACTCTAATAGAAGATTCTTTGAAAGACTAAAGCATATGATTAAGGCAGCTCTGTCACTTCTTTTCATCTGCTATTTTGAGCTAACTGCTGACCACAACACACACCGCTTAACGTTGTCATTTCTATTTGAATTGAATATTTCTAGGAAAGCTAAAATCACTTTAAAATACATGTAATTTAAAAAGTAAGTACAAAGACTTTGTTTACAATAACACACACACATATATCACATTTGTATACAAATATATTTATACATGAATATTTTTTCAAAACAAAAATTAGATTTTGATCAATTCTGAAAAATAGTTCAAAATTGTTCATAAGGCAAAATACCTTAGGCTTGACCATTTGTTTTAATTTGGATAAACAAGATAAAATATTGTGGTATAGAATCAGAGACTAAAGTACAGAAAAAAATAAATAAGGTGAAATTATATGACCTCTTAATATCTGTGCGAGGGCCACCAAAGTTCAGGAAGACAAAAAGCTTATGAAAACCTCTGAGTTTTACAGACATCTAAGATTGAGAGGTCTATGATTATTGTCTGCCATCTTCAACTTCTTATTACTTATCAAATAAATATTCTGACTATTTTATATGTCCTTGATTAACCTAAATGTTTTAAAGTGGTACCTCCTCTTGAGGCTCATTAAATTTTATATATATATATATATAAAATTTAGCCTTGTCTCAGAAAAATGTTTAAAATGGATAAAATACTTATTTGAGAGAAATAGTGATTAATGTTTCTTCAAGATAGATGATTTATTAGGTTTTATTATTTCTTCATTATTTATTATTAATTTATTTCCAATTTTCACATGAACAATTTTATATCTCAAGTTGACAATCCTTTGGAAGTGGTTGACAAAGATGTAACTCCTGTTTATGTGTACGTAGATTGGAGAAGCGGCAATTATGGATTGGATATCAGAATTCTATTCATAAGGAACAGATCTGATAATAATCCTTTTTAGTCAAAAACAAACAAACCTATATTCTCATTGTTATAGCACAAAGTACAGATTTCCTGGTGGCAGCAGCTCAAGAAACAGACCTCCAGAATCTGTAGTTTTTAAATGGTCCTCAGGTAAAGCTGATGGAGCCAGTTAAAAGCAGTCTTCAATGCGTGCTGGGAAATCAGTCCTGGAAGTGCTTTACATTCTAGCCTTAGTGAAAGAAGTGGTTCAGAAGAAATTTATATACCTAAGATTTTGTTTTCTGCCTTGACATTTATGGAGTGTATTTTAATATACTATCTAATCTTGGTGACTTCAAAAGCTGATGTTAATATTTTCATTTTAGTTTTACATATTCAGTGATATTCTTTTCATGCTTGGTAGAAAATACCTTCTTATTTCTGGAATGCTTTGAAATCAACCAGGTTAATGTGGGTGCTTGAAATTGTTTACAAGCAAATAATAGCTTCTGTATTTAATAAGATATAACCAATTCTAACTTGGAAATATTAATAATCCCTTTACTCTGGCCCCACTATTTCCTAGATAATTCTAACAATCTCCTAAGAAACTCTTTACCTCCAGTATTTAATTATTTATTATAGTTGATCACAGAGTGTCTTCCTATGGGGTGTTGAGGAGAGGGAACTGGTCCCTTTTGCTCAGTAAAAAATCCAGCCTTTATAGCCTGGCACTTATAAACCTTAAAAGTAGTGCCTTCTCATCCTACCAGAGAGAGGTTTCTCCTTAGTCTCATATAATATTTTGAAAGTACACAGAATTTAAGTAATCACATATTTTGGTTGTTAGTTTACATACACTATGTGAACCAGAAATGAGCATCTCTGTTATAGAATTATTTCTCGGTCTTAGGTAAAATACAAATTAAAGACAAGAATATAGACTTCATGATGCCCACTATGCCTTATGATACAGCATCATGGTCTAGGTCTAGTTTAAAGAACTTGATTTCACAAAAATTTCATTTGTTTCAATGTTACAAGACAGCCTCCATTCTTCTCCCAATTTCACACTTCCTCCTCATTGAAACTGATCCAATTAATTGCCAGGGAGATTTAAAGTGATTGTATCTGAAGGCCCTTAATATTATCATCTTACTTGTCATTCTTTTAACTTTCAGGCAGATTGACATACAATAATTTGAAAACATTGAAATACCTATTTTGCATATGGCTCATGGGAAGTTACCTCTTGTTTTACATTAGAGGAGACAAAACACTACGGAAGATAAAAATAAAGACTATAGATGAGATATCGATAAAATAAAAGGTCTTTAAAAAAGAAATAAAGCTATTATGCAAACACAAAGTCCTTTTAGGTAGAGGTAAGATCTGAAAGGTTTTCTTTCCATCTGCATTCCTTCCATCCTCCTTCCATTCGGTTTAAATCCCAGAAATGTGCATGATTTATATCACATTATAGAGTTAATATTATGTTTCTCATTTCTGAACACCTTGAAGAGAGAGACTATGGACTACTTATATTTGAATATTTCTAAGGATGTAATTCCTAAAATGTAGTGGTCAGGCTTTTCATTAATAAATGTTTGTTGACTGACTTCTTTTTTTAAAAAAATCATAATTTTAATCTTACTATTTATTACCAACTACTTGACTTATTACATAGTATTATTTTATAACCATATTCCTCAAGTTATACCAGAAATCTCTGAAGGAGATTAGAAGGCTGCAGCCTTTCAAAAAATGATTTAGGATTTTTGTTTTCAACAGTAGTGAAATGAGTAATCTGGATCAATTCTTCCAGTAAGAGTAAAAGAGTCTGAAAAAATTTGTAAGATATCTTAAAGTCATTGAAGTTGTCACACATTATTTAGGAGGAGTTGTTAAGATGGCAGAGTAGTAGGGGGACCCTGGGCTTGTCTCATCCCTGGAACACAGCTAGATCAACATCAAATCATTTTGAACATCTGGGAAATTGATATGAGGATTAAGAGAACAATCTGCATAATTGAGGAAGAGAATGTGGCAGTTAGGTGGTGTAGAAAGGAGAACTGGGGGAGAGGAAGGCCTTGGTGCTGCAGAGGGTTGGGAGATCATTTCAAGGAGAGGAGAGAGGGGGGAGAGAGAGCAGTGCATTGGGTTTCTGAAAAAAAGTACTCCTCCAAAATGATTAATGGGGAAATCATGAGGAACTGACTATCACAAGTTTTTGAAAACAGTAGAGTTGAAATTCCGAGTTTTTGGAAGTCTGTACCATTTGCTGGAGTAGAGCCAGAAGGGTGGCTGTGCTCCTGAAGAGAAGCAAGAAAGACCCGGAAGCACAACAGATAGCATGGTATGGGGATCCCTTGGGTCCCACTGAGAGAGAACATTCCTTTTCCTGGGTGCATTTACAAGAGAGTATTTTGCCTCTCCAAGGACAAAAGACCCGCCTGGTGCTTTTGATTGGCCATTCAACAGCAGAGACCAGAAGTGTGCACAGAGGGGAGGCAAAGTGTCTGCAGCTTTTTGCTGTGTGTCACCATGAACTCTAGACACCTCCGCGGCTGTGTGACCCCTTTTCTGGGACAAAATGGCATCAGACACAACTTCGTACAGCTCTGCTCTGGAGGAAGGGATGGTCTATGCCTTGCTGGGTCCTTTAAGATTTGAAGTTTTGAATCCCTGTCATATGCCAAAGATAAAACATAGGAGAGCTGTGGTGCCAGGTGTGTGGATGGCCCAAGCACAGACAGATCGAGAGGAAGGATCTGACAGAAGCCTGGGACACAGGAGGGGAAATTGCTTGTCTGTGAGGGCTACCTTAATAGAGGGTGCCAGCTCCCATATCCAGGGATGAGAGGGCAGAGTGATGTCATTTTTCCCTGCCCACCAGCACTATGGGATTCCTGCTAGCAGCACAACACTTCTAGTTGAGGCTGGAGCAGCTTACACCAAACCGAGCGCCCCTGTGCCCTGAAGGGACAACTTTACAAGGGCAGGTCTGATTGTGAGCCAGTGCAGGGGCTTCTCCCTCAGAGGACCAACAAAAGCTCCTATATGCACCACGTCTACTGGTTATAGAGTGTTCCACAGCATCAGCTTCAGTTCTAGTGGAAACAGGACCAGGCTTTTTCCTTCCTTCCCTCCTTCCTTATCGGGCTTATAGCTTTTTGTTCATTTGATTGTTTTTTTCATTTTCTAGTCTTGTTTTCTGGCTCAGGCTTCTCTTTCTTTCTTTCTTCTTTTCTTCATCTTTTTTTTTTTTTTGCTTTCTTTTTCTTTGGAATCAAAGAGTTTTTCATTTGTCTGTCTGTTTGTTTTGTTCTTTTTCCTTTTCTCTCTCTCTTTTTCCTTTTTTTTTTTTTTGAAAATGACTTTCATTTTTTTTAATCAGGCATCTTTTAACAAACAAATCAAAGCACACCTACTTCAAGGTCCAAACACTCCCCACTGAAAGCAAGGAGAAGACTGCAGAAGACTGACCTGGAGGAAAGAGCTGTCAAAACACAACAGCAGAGTGCACACAGCATACGCCAGCAACATTTCCTGAAGCGTCTCACCCTGGACAATGTATGACCTCTTAAAGTAGCATTACACTCAGGAGCAGGGAACATAATAAGCTTCTATAACATGCAAAAGACAGAAACCAACACCACATGACAAGATGGAGGTATTCTCCCCCAAAGAAAGATCAAGAAGAAACCATAGCCAGAGATTTGGTCAAAAGAGATGTACGTAATATATCTAAACAAGAATTTAGAACAACAGTCATAAGACTACTAGCTGGGCTTGAAAAAAAAAAGCATAGAAGACTCCAGAGAAACCTTATCTGTAGAGATAAAAGACTTAAAAATAGGCCAAAATAAAAAATACTATAGCTGAGATGCAAAACCAACTGGATATAATAAAATGAGGATGGAAGAAGCAGAGAATCAAAGTGATATCAAAGATAAAACCATGGAAAAATAATGAGGCTGAAAAGAAGAAGAAAAAAAAACTATTAGATCATGAATATAGACTTAGAAATATCAGCTATTCTATAAAGTGCAATAATATCCATATCATAGGAATCTCAGAAGAATAAGAGAGGACAAAAAGAGACATAAAGTTTATTTGAACAAATATAGATGAGAACTTTTCTAATATTGGGAAAGGAACAATTATTCAAGTTCAAGAGGAAGAGAGAGCTCCCCTCAAAATCAGCAAAGACAGGTCAACACTAGGACATATCATAGTAAAACTTTGTAAACTACAAAGATAAAGAGAGAATTCTGAAAGCAGCTAAGGACAAAAGATTCTTAACTTACAAGAATAGACAAGTAAGGTTAATAGCATACCCATGCACAGAACCTTGGCATGCCAGAAAGGAGTGGCATGATATTTTCAATGTGCTGAATGGGAAAAATATGCAGCCAAGAATACTTTATCCACCAAGACTGCCATTCAGAATAGAAGGAGAGATAGAGAGTTTTCAAGACAACATTTCAAGGTGTTTAGATGTGAACACTAAATCATCTCTGTAAGAAGTATTAAAGGATATTTAATAATTTAATAAAAGATAATTATTATTTTAGCAATAAGAAGAGACCAACAGCAACAAAGACCAAATAGAAACATAGGCAATCAACAGGAACAGCAGTTTTACAGGTAATACAGTGGCACTAATTTCAAAGCTATAATAATTACTCTGAATGTATATGGACTAAATGCTCCAATTAAGAGACATAGGGTAATAGAATGGATTAAAATTCAAGACCCATCAATATGCTGACTACAAGAGGCTCATTTTGGGCCCAAAGATATCTTCAACTTGAAAGTGAGGGGGAGGAAAATCATTTTACCAATACTTACATCAGATAAACTAGATTTTAAACCAAGGACTGTAATACGAAATAAAAAAGGGGACTATATCATAATAAAGGAGTCCATCCAATAAGAAGGTCTAATAATTGTAGGTATTTATGCTTTTAACTTGGAAGCAGCCAAATTATAAATCAATTAATAAAAAACTTAAAGATATTGTTGATAATAATACAACAGGAGTAGGGGACTTTAACACCCCAGTTAGAGAATGGGCAGATCATCTAAACAGAAAATCAACAAGGAAGTAATGGCTTTGAATGACACAGAGGACCAGATGGACTTAACAGATGTATTCAGAAAATTTTACCCTAACACATTCTTTTCAAGTACACGTGGAACATTCTCCAGAATAGATCACATACTGGATCATAAATCAGGCTTCAACCAGTACAAAAAGAATGAGATCATACCATGAATATTTTCAGATCACATGTGATGAAATTTGAAGTCCACCACAAGAAAAAAATTGGAAATACCATGAATACATGGAGGTTAAAGAACATTCTATCAAAGAATGAAAAGATTAACCAGTAAATTATAGAATAAATGAATTAAAAAATACATGGAAGCCAATGAAAATGGAAACATGGCAATCCAGAACCTTTGGGATGCAGCAAATATGGTCATAAGAAGGAAGTATTCAGCAATTCAGGTCTTCCTCAAGAAGGAAGATATATCTCAAATACACAACTTTACCTTACACCTAAAAAAATCTAGAAAAAGATCAGCAAATAAAGCCCAAAACCAGCAAAAGAAGAGAAATGATAAAGATTATAACATCAATAAGTGATATAGAAGTTAAAAAAAAACCCAGAACAGATAAACAAAATTAGGAGCTGATTCTTTGAAAGACTTAACAAAGTTGATAACCCCCTAGCCAAATATATTAAAAATAAATAAAAGAGAAAGGACCCAAGTAAGTAAACTTATGAATGTAAGAAGAGCAATCATAACCAACATTACAGAAATATAAACTATTATAAGAGAATATTATGAGCAATTATATGACAACACATTGGGCAATTCTGCAAGAAATGGATAAATTCCTAGAAACATATATATATTACCAAAATGGAAACAGAAAGAAACAGAAAACTTTAACAGACCCATAACCAGCAAAGAAATTGAATTTTTTTTACTGAAAAAACAAACAAACAAACAAACAAAACAACCCTCCTAAGAAATAAGAGTCCAGGGCCAGATGGCTTCCCAGGGGAATTCTACCAACTATTTAAAGAAGAATTAATATGTATTCTTTTGAAACCCTTCCAAAGAATAGAAATGGAAGGTAAACTTACAAACTTATTCTATAAGGCCACCATTACCCTGATTCCAAAACCAAAGACCCCACTAAAAAGGAGAATTACAGACCAATCTCACTGATGAACATGGATGCAAACATTCTCAAAAGATGGATACTAAATACCAGCCATTACTATCCACCTTCTTCCTGTCAAATGTGTTATCAGTGACTTTGAGCTCTGATACTTGCTCTTATTCCTGCCTACATGAAACTCACCTCTACATGACCTTTGGTTTTTATTTTAAAAAATTGTTTATCACATGATCTTCATATGGTAGAATCCACCTCACAATTCAAGTCTAAGTTCAAGTATCATTAGATAAAGAAATTTGATCTGGCTGTATTTTCTAATTTTGTAATATTCCTTCTATTGTCAGATCTTTCTTCATTGAATTAGTGTTTGGTTTTCTTCACAATCCTTGACATTACTTGAAGTATATAAACTTTTTAGTTTATTTGTTTCTTCACTTGTGTGTCATATCTTCTTTACTACAAATAGTGTCACAAAAGCAGGGCCTCATTAGTCTTTTCCATTCCATTATCACTAGGATTTTTATCCCCAGAGTATATTTACTCTGGTACATAGTTAATGCTCATCAAATACTGATTTATTGAATTAATTTCAGTTAAGGTATGAAATAAAATGAGTATCATTGATAGAGTTATCGTGATTAGAGTGGAGATCCTAGCCAATGAAATAAAACAAAGAACAGTAACAGTGGATATAAATGGTGGGAAAAATCATCCTGCAATCAATCATGGGATAAAAATCATGTTTTCATTAGTCATTATTGTCAGCTAAGAAAAACCTAAAGAATTATTCCACAGCTATTGAACCCAGTAAACGAGTTTGTCAAGATGAAAAGGTACAGATCAACATACATACAAATAAATTTTTCTTATATAGTAATGATAATAAATTAAGAAATACAGTGAAAAACATGGCATTCTCAATAGCAACAAATATTCTAAGAGTAAGCCTAACAAGAAATGGACAAGAATTTTGTGGAAAAAAACTGAAAAGTCTACTGACTGATATAAAAAGTTATAAATAAAAATAGAGGTATTCTATCATTACAGATAGAATAATGACACTATTTTAAGGATTCTTTACATTCTGTATGATCAATTCAATTTCAAGAAAGGTCAGAACAGTATTAATCACGTGACTTGGAAATGGATTCTAAAATTCACATCAATGATGAATATGCAACAATAACCAAAGTAAAGAACAAATAAACTTGATGGTTGGTAAGCATGCTCTACAGAAACCGAATATTTTGTAAAACTATAATTGTAGTTTTTTTTAAAGCAACTACACACATGTATAAGTCTGGAAATAACATCAAAATATGGTGATTGAGTAAATAATGAAAATAGATTTTTTTGTTTGTTTTTATTTATTTTTGAAAGAGAGACAAGAGGGTGAGTGGGGAAGGTCAGAGAGAGAGCAAGACACAGAATCCAAGGAGGCTCCAGGCTCTGAGCTGTCAGCACAGAGCCCATCTCGGGGTTTGAACACATGGACTATGAGATTCTGACCTGAGCCGAAGTTAGACACTTAAACGACTGAGCCACCCATATGCCCCATGAAGACAGATTTTTAAATGAATCTAGGAAGGCTAATAATTAAATAATATTTATATACCATCCAGTATATAAAAAGTACTTGTGCAGGAAATTAAGAAATTATCAATTATGAAATTTGAATAATCCAATAGAAAATTATTGAAAGATATAACAAAATACATAAACTGATTATTGCAAATGACAGTATATGAAATTTAGCATACTTTATGCATAATCAAGGAAATACAAATTGAAACAAGAAGACACTATTTTTCTGCTTGATCTTTACTGCTTTTGGCAGGCTTTCTACTGTTTTGTGGTTTGAGTTTTAGCTAACTCCTTGTTTCACTGAAGTTAAATATGCATCTTTGTTTCTAATTTGCCTTGTAGGTTTGAGATTTATAAAAGCACAAGAGAAATCATCAGACTTACTCTATCATTTTAAATTGGGAAGTCAGCACATTATTCTTAGTCTTTTAAAGTTGATAATTAAATATTAATGAAGAATTCAATAATTAAAGAAAAAACAAAAAGCTGATTTATGGCTTAAGAATTATGTTCAGGTAAAGAATTGATTTAAGATTTGGTAGTCTTAATTTAAAGGTATGCTGGGCCATAAATACAAAATTATTTGCAGTTTCATATGTGTAATTTCTAAAAAAGATATTTCTCAGCAATTTTAAATAACTTTTAGGTCATATTATCATCTAGATAAATAAATGCATTTAAAAATTAACTTTGTACTTCAACAAATAAAACTGTTTCATTGAGAGTGTGAAGTTTTTATTTAAAGTGTATTAATTAGGGGCACTTGTATGGCTCAGTCAGTTAAGCATCCAACATCGGCCCATATGATGGTTCATGGGTTCAAGCCTTGCATTGGGCTTTCTGCTGACAGCTTAGAGCCTGGAGCCTGCTTCAAATTCTGTGTCTTTTTCTCTCTCTGCCTCTCTCCTGCTCATGATCTCTCTGTTACTCAAAAATAAATAAATGTTGATTTAAAAAATAAAGTGTATTAATTATCAGTCATTATATTTTAACTCAGATTTTTTACACATATGTAACACAATGGATCACCTATAGTCTCAAAGAATACACAGAAATCCTTTATATATGTGCCAGAATATCCATAGAAAGTTAACTTTCCTTTTAGTAGTAACAGGAAGCAAAGCACACTCATAGTAATTAAGGTGTCAAATAGTAATTGAATTTGCCTCCAAATAAACCACCAAGTCTCAATAAATAATTAAAGCAACTCGTCTTTCTCAAAATGCAGTAGTTAGGGAGCTGTGATTAAAAATTTCTAGAAGTCATTATTAGATTATTTTTCACTGTGGTAAAAACCACATAACATAAAGTCTACCCTTTAAAATTTTTAAATGTACAGTACAATATTATAGACTAAGTGCACATTGTTATACAGCAGGTCTTGAGAACTTTTCCATGTCACGTGATTGAAACTCTACACCAATTGAACTGCAGCTCCCCATTTTTCCCTTTCTTCAGCCCCTGGCAACCAGCATTCTGTTACATACCTCTTTAGATACCTCATATAATTAGATACTTTAGATACATCATACTATTAGAATCATGGGATATTTCTAACTTTTGAGATCAACTTTTGAAACTTAGCATAATGTCCTCATAGTTCATCCATGTTGTCACATATGACAAAATTTCTTTTGTTTTTAAGGCAGCCAAATATTCCATTGTATGTATAAACTACATTTTCTTTATCCAGTCCCCCATTGGTGGGCATTTAGGTTGTTTCTACCTCTGAGCTATTGTGAATAATGGTTCAATGAACATGAAAGTTTAAATATCTTTTAAAGATCCAAATTTCAATTCTTTTGGGTAAGCCTAGAATTGGGATTGCTGGATCATATGGTAATATTAAATCTTTCAGTCCATGAAAATGGAATGCCTTTCCATTTTTTGCATACGTTCTAATTTCTTTCAGCAATGTTTGATAGTTTTCAGTGTACAAGTCTTTTGTCTCCTTGGGTAAGCTTATTGCTAAGTATTTATTATTTATGATATTCTTGTAAATGGGATTGTTTTCTTAAATATCCTTTTATAGATTGGTTGTTCCTAGTGTAAAGAAATGCTAATCAATTTTTCCTTTTTTTATATCCTGTAACTTTGCTGAATTCAATTGTTTATATTAACAGTTTTTTGTTTTGTTTTTAGGAATCTTAATGTTTTCTTTCATATACAATTAAATTGTCTGTAAACAGAAGTAATTCTACTTCTTCCTTTTCAATTTGGATGCATTATCTTTTTTTTTTTTTTTTTTTTGTCTAATTGCTCTATCTAGGATTTCCAGAACTATGTTAAGTAAGAGTGATGAGCGGGCATCTTTGCCTTGTTTTTACTCTTAGAGGAAACATTTTCACCATTGGATGTGATTTTAGCTGTGGGCTTTTCATATAGAGGTAATTACCTTCTATTCCCAGTTTGTTATTTTTATCATGGTAGTGTGTTGAATTTTGCCAAACGGTTTTCTGTATTTCATCAAGGGGATCATGTGATCCCTATCTTTCATTCTGTAATGTGGTATGTCACATTGATTGATTTCCATATGTTGAAACATCCCTACATCCCAGACCTAAGTCCCACTTAGTCATGGTATATGATCTTTCTAAAATTTTTTTAACATTTATTTCTATTTGGGAGACAGAAGGAGATAGAGCACTAGTTGGGGAGAGGCAGGGAGAGAGGGAGACACAGAGTCTGAAGCAAGCTCCAGGCTCTGAGCTGTCAGCACAGAGCCCCATGAGGGGCTTGAACCCACAAACCATGAGATCATGACCTGAGCCAGAGTCAGACACTTACCTGACTGAGCCACCCAGGCACCCTAGTATATTATCTTACTAATGTGCTGTGGGTTTGATTTTTGCTATTATTTTGTTGAGGAATTTTGCATCTATCTGTCAGGGATATTGGCCTGTAGTTTTCTTGCAGTATTTTTTTCTAGATTTGGTATCAGGATAATGTCCTTATAAATATGGACATGTTCCCTCTTCTTCAGCATTTTAGAAGAGTTTGAGGAGGATTGGCATTAATTCTTCTTTAAATGTTTGGTAGAATTCTCCAGTAGAGCCATCTGGCCCTAGGTTTTTCCCTGTCGGAAGGTTTGTTTACTGATTCAGTCTTCTTGCTAGTTATAGGTCTGTTCAGATTTGTTTTTCCTCATGATTCAGTCTTGCTATATTGTATGTTTCTAGGAAATTATCTGTTTCTTCCAGGTTGTCCAATTCTTTGGTGAGTAATTGCTCATGGTAATTTCTTATATATTTTTTCATTTTGTGGCATCAGTCATAATTTTTTTCATCTTTGATTTTATTTATTTGAGTCTTCTCTCCTTGTCTTTGTCTAACTAAAGGTTTCTCAATTTTGTTAATTTTTAAAAATAAAACTAATTTAGTTTTATTGATTTTTTTGTATTTTTCTATGCTCTATTTCTTTTATTTTACTCTAGTCTTTTTTTTTTTTAAAGTTTATTTGTTTTGAGAGAGAGAGAGAGAGAGGGAGTGCAGTCTTGGTGGGGAAGGACAAAAGGCACAGAGCCTGACACAGGACTAAAAACTCATGAGCCATGAGATCAGGACATAAGCCCAAAAGTTGGCTTAACTGACAGAGCCGTCTAAGTGCCTTTATACTCTCATCTTTATTATTTTCTTTCTTCAGACAAGTTAGGGTTAGTTTGTTGTTGTTGTTGTTTTTTTTTTTTACTTTTTTAAGGTGTAAAGTTAGGTTGTTTATTTGAGAGCTTTCTTCTTTTTTTAGTATAGGTGTTTACTTAAACTTGCCTCTCATATAAATTTCCTTTCTAGTACTGCTTTAGTTGCATCCCATAAGTTTGGCATATTGTGTCTTCAATTTCATTTGTCTCAATATTTTCTAATTTTCCTTTTGATCTCTTCTTTGAATCTTTGGAGTTGAAGCTAAATGAGCTAGAGAGGAAGTAGGCTAGATCAATGACACAGTGTGTCTGTGTGTGTATGGACTTGAGACCTACAGTGAACCATGTTATATGCAGTCCACTGTGCATTACTAAGTGGAAATCAACTAGGCATAGCCTATTCAACATAAATGATTGCCAAAATGAAATTATCTAATCTATATGCAGTAAATATCCCTAATATACACATTACTCACAACTTACTTTCTTAAAATGATGAGAAACATTTACACTCAGCTTTAATCTCTAGAAAGATGCTTGCAAAGTTTCTTATAGGTGTGAACCCTCTCCCTCTTACTTATGAGATTATTACTGTGCAATTGATCCAGGATCAGGGATTTTCATGCCACCAAACAGGTGATCAACCAACCAACCAACCAACCAACCAACCAACCAACCAACCAACTAGGGTTATTGTATTGGCTTGAATGATTCATTTTGAATATCAAAGGTATATTGAATTGTTGCTAATAATATATCAGGAATAAACTATTTGGAACACAGATGATTCGCTGGGTACCTTGTGTTAACTCTTATGTTGTGCAAGATAGAGAACATTATCATAACCCCAAAGCAAGCAAACTATTGAAGATTCATCTCCTTCATGAATAAAGTTTTGACTTGCTTTGCAAAATACAGAATCACAATAAGCTGAGATGTTGATTTTGAAGCAATAAAGGTAAGTCATAAATATCAACTATGTGACCCATTACACAGCTGTAATTTGAGGCAGTTTTGCATATTTTACTTCCTTATTTTTCCTCTCTTATTTTTCCTCTTTTTATTTAACGGTATTGTTCATTGTCACCTTTACAATAGCTTTTGGTTTTCAGAATATTCAAATGAACATGTTGCTGAATTTGAGGACAATGAACATTGCGAAAGGATGGACACTATGACTATCACTCATAGAAATGGATATAATAATTGTTAGAATTTTTGTCTCTTTTTTTTTTTCTAAATTCATTTTTGAGAGAGAAACAGTGTGAGCAGGGAAGGGGCAGAGAGAGAAGGAGACACAGACTCCAAAGCAGCATAGAGCCTGACATGGGGCTCGAACTCAGGAACGACGAGATCTTGACCTGAGAGGAAGTTGGCCACTTAACTGACTGAACCACCCAGGCACCCCAGAATTTTTGTCTCTTAAATTTAGGTAGAAGGTAAGACTGACCTTGCTCTGTGAAAGGTAGTTGCATCTTGTACAGCAAAAGTATTATTTTATTGTAATTGTATTGAAGGTCAAATTTATGAGGAAGAGTGTTTATAAATGTTAACTAAAGGTGTTGATTCAGTTTTTAAGTATCATTCCTCAGTTCCCAATACTTCCTGTCAGAAATTTCCTCTGTGATGGCTGGCCTAAGACTCCTCAAGTTACATTTTGTCATTGCTAACTGGCTTTCTCTTAGATTTTTCCCATGGGATAGAATAAAGGAATTTGAAAGGTAGGAAAAGATGGAAGGAAATTACTACTTCCTATTTAATTGTTCCCACCAGCAAGTTCCATCAATTGATTTTTATCAAACAACAGCAGAGGTTTATTCCAGCAGGAGTTGCTTGCAATTTCTGCCTTTTCCCACCCTTCCCAGAGCCTTCCTCATCCCTCCACCTCTAAAATTCCAACCGCAATTAGGCTACTTTCTCTTTGACAGGCTGAATCCCTGCTCCCTAGGCCCTTCCTTAAAGAACCTGAGGTAACCCTTGCTATTGGACAGCATTTGTTACTCAAAGGTATAGATTTCAATTCTGAGATGGATGCCCTTCTTCAGAGCTCTGGAAGTACCAGCAGAAACTGTGTAATGCCTTCTCCTCAAAAGTCTGACTCCAGCTCCATGAGACCCCTTTTCCAAGCTCTCCAAGCTTCCAAGTTTGGATAGCCTTAACTTCATCCCTTTGCCTCTCAACCCTAAAGACAATAGGGTGGCTGCTTCCTGCACATATTATCTAAATCATTTCTCAGTAGTTTTTCCTCCTTTAGTCCTAAATACCTACTTACACAATAATTTATAACATTATTTCTGTTAAAATAAGCACTTTTTTTTCTTCCAATGGACACTGCTTGTTACAATCAGTTACTGAGAAGGATCTGTTTTTTTTTTTTAATTTTAGTATTTATTTATTTTTGAGAGAGACAGAGTATGAACAGGGGAAAGGCAGAGAGAGAGGGAGACACAGAATCTGAAGCAGGTTCCAAACTCTGAGCTGTCAGCATAGAGCCTGATGCAGGGCTCAAACTCACGAGCTGTGAGATCATGACCTGAGCCGAAGTCAGACGCTTAACCCGCTGAGCCACCCAGGTGCCTTGAGAATGATCTGTTTAGTCTTCTGCTATGTTTGCAGATCTATTTTATTTTAAATTCTGTCATTTTAAATATTGACCCAATGTAATTTTGCACATATACATTTAGAATTATTGTTTACATTTTTCATTTTTTCCCCAGTGGGCATATGTTTCTGTCTTCATTATATTTTTCTGTACAAAATTCCATGCATATTTTTTCTTTAAAATGAATTATTATTGGGTTTTTACATCATAATGTCAAAATATACATTTTTTAGAAAAAGGCACGATACATTTGGTACTATTTAATCGAGTTGTTATAAAATAAGAGCATGGATTGTTACATATGATTAGAACGTTTTCAAGTAAGAAGTTCAAAGGACTTTTGATATGTGGTCAATTGTCAGTTCTTTAAGCTATATAATGGTAGCAGACTTAAGGTTGGTATATTTATTTTGCGCTAAGAATGTTTTAGGATACATTTTATGTATTGGGTTCTATAACACAGAGTGCATCCTTGTCAATGTCCATTTGCTGTGTGGTAGTAGAATAGGAGCCCTCTGCAAGTTTTAGGTTCATCAAACATCCTGTACAATTTTTGAATTAATGGATCACTGAGTTCACTGAGAATAATGCTTCTACAATTAAGCTCTTATATTTATTATTATTGTGTTATTTATATATTTCTCTATTCTCTTGCTTTCAACCTTTCTGTGTATTTATATATAAGAACTTTAAAATTTTTGTTATTTTCTCTCATTTCAATTAGTATTGAGAATAAAAGGAGGTTACCAGTTTCCATCTTGAAATCAAATTCCAACTGAATTTGTTTTAAACAGCTTCCATCTCTTCCGATTTAATTAATGATTATGAGTCTATAGTTCTTGGGAGAAAATTTAATTGCATTGCATACTACTTTTATTTTGAAATTTATTGTTTTGGAACTTTGTAATTTATATTTCATTAAACACTGTAGTTATGGATACAGAATCCTTTTAATGAGCAATTTTTCTAACCAAAATTTCTGAAGCAATCACATTTTTTGTCTTGAAAATAGATTATGTTTTTGTTTCAGGAATAAAAGAAGGACAAACAGTCTAGGGCTTAGGAATTGGATTATTCTCATGAAAGATTCTTATGTGAGGTTCACTGATCAAGAATTCTATCTATTACTTTAAAAACTGAATTGGGCAGAAAGGTGAATGTTTAAAAATATTTTTTAACAGTAAGAATTTAAGTTTAGATATAAACATTACTTTTACTTCATTTTTGCATTTCAGATATTGTGTATTTCCTTTGTAAACTTAAATCACACGTTAAAAATTGGCAATGGCATTCTATTTTTAAAACAATGGCCCTTTTTCTTTTAAACATAGAATATAAGGGTTTCTATCAGTTAGATAATTGGATTTTAGTTTCTACCTCTAGGCATGGGCTAGGGATTGATACTTTTTTTTTTTTTCAATTTTACGTAGAGAAGAGTGCAGCTCCATGAAAAGTGATAACAAAAATAATAGTGCAGTGCTGGTTGGGAGGAAGCATTTTCTTTTTCAGAAATCAATAGGAAAAGAGAGTGATCCTATTTTTCACCTGAGGCAAATCACCATTACGGAACAGAAGAGTGCTCAGGTAGTAGGGGCAGCAGTGACACATACTTCCATCGGCCACTATTCAAGGTTAGGAGCAATACCCAGTGCCGGGGAGAGGCTAATTAAATTAATTCTGTGGGACAGTGACAGGATGACCGAGAGCAATCTGAGTGCTCCAAGCCTCTCCCTTTACTCTCCGCTTTCAGCGTGGCCCGGAATGTTCTGTTTAGCATCTCACTCACATACTTAATACCGGATGTGTGATACCTGGCTCCTTTGGTCCTCTTGTTTAAGCCGCAGTGTGAATGTTTGGCTTGTTCTATGACTGATGAGCGCAGCAGGAAAGAGAGGTAATTGCTTTGACTATGCGGCAGTAAATGGATACTCCCTTTGGAAACTCAACTTGCTTCATTTAGACCCAAACATGCCAGGCAGATGCAGATGATCAATTCATAGCATGTGATACTAGAGAATATCTTTCTCTTTTATGTTCTGTTTTTAATGTAATAGCAAACTAACATCTGTTGTTCTGAGCGTCGCAAATCTGTTCTTTTCAATGTAAAGGTTTGCTGAGCATTGATATTTTACTAAGAATAGGATGTGTGTGGCAATTAGACTACATCACATTTTTATGTCAAATTCAAATGTTTTCTGGAAAGGTCATTGTTGTATATGTGTGACCTACTGAGCTGTATCACTGTGATAGATGTAGTTATAAAGTAAAACTGGCTTACTGATAATGTTCTGGGGAGTGGATAAAACAATAGAGAAGAGAAGAAAGGTGACTGATTTGTAAGGGATAATCCTGTGTTGTCAATAACATCTCCTACATTCTTTGAGTCTGGTCTGAAACAGAGCACTTTTGTTCCTACTCAACGCAAAGAACTGTCTGCCGTGGTATTATTTGGGGTATCTGTGAGCCTTACTAGCTATCAAGATAGACTCATGAATGAAAAGTAATAGTATTAGAATCTTTCGCAGAACCATAGATTCATGGAATCGCAAGTTCCTAAATGTAGTAAAGAAATATTACAGTAGGTATAAGAGGAAAATCAAGAGTTCAACAGAATTTCTCAACATGACTAATATTTTTACGGGTAAGTTAGTTCATATACTCAGACAGTGGTATAAATAAGTCTACATAAAGTGCATCTGTCTGGGTTTTTTTCCTGCTGATTTGGTTGCATTGCACGTCTTCATGTTTTGTTGGCATTAACTTTGCTGGCTGCAGAAAGGACATGGTGAGACAGCCTGACTTAGGGATACATAGCATTGCATTTAGAAAATCCAACTCAACATGCACCTTCTCATCTTCCATGCACTATCTTTTGTGTATGTAAGAGATTTTTTTACATTTAAAAGCCATATACAGATTGGCTTTTTATATATGTTTATATAGTATGTATAAATATAAATTATATAAATTGTATAATTATTAGAAAAATCTTTTATTCATGTGACTCTACATAGTGTATTCCATATAACAGTGCTGATGTATTTGCAGCCATGTACTGTCTTTTCCAAATCAAAAACAGAGGAGCACCTGGGTGCCTCAGTAGGTTAAGCATCCTACTTTGACTCAGGTCATGATCTCGCAGTTAGTGAGTTTGAGCCCTGCATCAAGCTCTGTGCTGACAGCTCAGAGCCCAGAGCCTGCTTCAGATTCTGTGTCTCCCTCTCTCTCTGCTCCTCCCCTACTCACACTCTGTCTGTCTGTCTCTCAAAAAGAAATAAACATTAAAAATGTAAAAAAATCAAAATAGAAAATAAACACACCTGAATATAAAATAAGTTATTAATAATAATAAGTCTATTATTCTTGGTTCCAATATTTTATTCAACTAAAAAATCTCAAATTTTGAAGTCCATTCATTTAAAGCAGAACATTATTTTTAAAGGTATAATAAATGATACATTTTTTATTTGTAAGTAAAACCTTTTACTCAATAGGAATTTTTAAAAATAGGATCTCTCTTTAGTTATAATGCCTGAATCTGTGGCTTTGGGTATAGTGTCCTGCTGTCAGTTTATTTTTCAACTTTACAACTCAATAGCTTTTTGCTATTTGCTAAAAATTCTCTTTTATCTAATAGCTTATGTGTAGAGTACACATATGTGTACATGCTCATATGCTCAGTAAATTTGTAAATTATAAACTTTATAAAGATTTTGGAGAATTAATCTAAACAAGAAAAAGTTGAAAGATTGAAAATTTCATTCTTTGATTTAATCAATAAAGTGAAGCACCTGTTATGTCATAGTATGAAATAATAATAAAACAAAGTCAGGAATATGGCACTGTATTACTGAGGTTTCCAAAGCTATCAAGCATTCCTGTTGAGAATGATTGGACCTATCAAGATATAAAAGAGCAGCTGGGGACATTTGAAGTGGCGATTTATATTTTGTGCAACCCTAGCCAGAGACGTGAACAGCAGTATGAAATAGTAAAAGACGTTAAATCAAACCAGGATGCTCAAAAAAGCTATCAGAAAGATACGTTAGTATAAAATGGATATCTTAATATGATTAAAGGTACAGCAGTTTAAATGAGATATTTACAGTTTCATTTAATAGTTACTCAAAAAACTAGGAATGACACTCAATATTTAAATTACTTTTGTTTACATTAACTCTGAATATGCAATTAGTGAATATTACATTGATTTATGTTTTACAGATGACACACAGTTGGAAATAGAAACTTTAGCATTGTATAAATTACTGTTTATTCCCTCGACAAGTGCTCTATATAAGCAGAAGATCATCTGTATCTGGGGTAAATAACTCATTGAGAGGGAGGGGAGGGGAGGAAGCAGGGGAGTCTTCGTTTTAGAGGCATTTTACCTAGTGATAGTGGTAGAAATTAAGGGTCATTATGGTAATTCAGCTTAAAGAATACCTTGAGGTTCTGATTATGTCGGTTCATTCTTTTAAAAATGCAAAAACAATTTAGCGAAATACCAGAAAACATACTTTCCATTAGGATATCCAAACTACTCTATTTATTCTATATTTAAATATTGGTTCTACCTAGAATCCAAGTTGCTATCTAGAACATCTATGACAATTTGTAAGTGTAAGCTACTTTGAAATGTTGTGTAGTTCTTGCTTCTTCAGTGTGAACTACATACTGTGTACAAATAACTATATTAGCTCTTAACTGCTTTTACAAATAACTAAACTGGATAATTGAAAAACTTTGCCCAAACATCAAAATGGTACATACAATTAATACCTATTTGCCAAAACTTCAGCTACGGTGTATTCATTAGTGGGATTTTATACACCTGATTTCAAAGTGAAGTAAATTCTCAATTACCTTGAGGGGATCATGTTTGGAATTGTTTCTTTCATTACCCACCTTACTCTGTATTATTGTGAAGTAATTGTATAAAGGTGTAATTATTTTATGAACTGTTAAGTAGAAGAGGAAGATAAATTGAAATGGCTTTTTAATTTTTCAAGATTATGTTTTCTTTATTAATTGTCTGCATGAGAATCTGAAAGCATCCTAGTCTGTATGTATCATTCTGTAGTTCAGAGGTTTTTAACCCGACCTCCATCATGACAAAGAATACATCTGACTGATGAATTTGTAAACTGAGGTTGAGGGCAATTCTCCAGGGTAGAACCTGTATCCTCTGTCCCTTTTTCCCCATTAAGTAAAGCAAATTGAATGCAACCAAGGGAGGGTGATGTATAGGACTAACCTTGGGCCATGCTAAAACAATGTTTTATAGTAAAGTAAATTATCTCCCAAATTTTGGCACTTTTAGCATTATTAGGGACAGATTATTTATGGCATACATTGCATTCTGACACAGGATGAGAAGTTCTAATAAAATTGTAGTTTTTCCTTTGACATTTTTTGTCACTTTTGATTCTTGGCTGTTTTGGTTTGACAGTGGTATATCTTTTAATTTAAAATAATGGCCAGACACACATTTGGAATGGCCTGGTCAGCCGGAATATGCTGCTGTCAGAATCCTTCAGCCCAAAGATTCCTTTTTATTGTCCACTTAGGTTACATTTAACTCACTGTGGCTTTTCTTTTCCGAAGGTTGCCCAAGATTCCTCCAAAGTGAACATGTGTCTCAAAGATGTATCATTCACAGCAAAAATTTAAATACTAGTAAATTTATAGAGTAATTGCAATTGAGTTGAATAAATTCTAATAGTTTCTGACCTTAGGGGAGTCATAGTTTATTGTAAGTAAACACAATATAAAGCATGACATAAAACGCATGTTGAAGGAGGTCACTGTGAGAGGATATGGCAGCTGGTTGACCAGGGAGCTGGATGAGCAGTGGGAAGCTCCTCATCCCCTCCCCTTCCTCGGAAGGTACATTCTGCCCACCATTCCCACACTCCTAGTCGTTTCAAGAACAGTGACTGGAGAGAATAAAGTATTGCTGAGGCCCTCTGGACTGAATATCTGACTGAACCCAGTTAAGGCCTCTATACAAATTTTTTAAGATTCTGGCCAAAAGATGTGGAGATCTGCTTGTCTTGTACCTGCCCAGGCCAAACCCCACATAGAAAGCCCTGTCCTTATTAAACCGGCCACTGCCAATCCGGCACAGTCATCTTCTTCATTCGGTATCCTTTGCACTCCGTGTCCAAGGGCCAGTTGAAACTTACAGAAGGGAAGCCCTGGAGGTTGTCACTCAACAGTGTGCTTCCGAACAGGTAATTTTTATGTGTAATAATTCTTTTTTAATGTTTATTTATTCTTATTTTTTATTTTTGAGAGAGAGAGAGAGACAGCGTGAGCAGGGGAGGGTCAGAGAGAGAAGAAGACACATAATCTGAAGACAGGCTCCAGGCTCTGAGCTGTCAGCACAGAGCCCGACATGGGGCTCTAACCAATGAACCTGAGATCATGACCTGAGCCAAAGTCGGAGCTCAACCTACTGAGCCACCCAGGCGCCCCTATATGTAATAACTGTTTTTCCTTTATGTATAATTTTTCTACAAAATTTGATAAGCAAATACTAAAAGCCTAAATATTCTAAAAATTGGTAAGCAAATACTATTTTTCTTCACAAAAATATCACTCTGCTCTCCAAGTTTATCAGCAGAAAAAGAACAGCTCATTCCCGCCCCTAAAAGGACAGAGACCTTGAGATTAGTTGTACATTTTGGGTTCTTCCTATAATTACCTTTTTAACATTTAGCTAGTATTAGAGCTGGTGGGTGAAGAAAGCAAAAAGGAGAATGAGCGAGTGACAGGGCTAGTCACTCTTCCTTTATTTGTATTAACATTAATGAAGATGACATTGATCATAATGTTGAAAGAATTAGCTTACCTTTTATTGGTTGCTTACTGTGGGCCAAGTGCCTGCTCTGCCTACATGATTTCATTTTGTTTTTGAGAGAGAGAGAGAGAGAGAGAGAGAGAGAGAGAGAGAGAGAGAGAGAAAGAGAATGCACACACAGACGTTCTCGTGTGAGTGGAGGAGGGGCGGAAGGAGACTTCTTGCTCACCACAGAGGCCACTGGGGGGCTCAGTCTGACCTGAGCCAAAATCAAGAGTCAGTTTGTCAACCTACTGAGCCACCCAGGTGCCCCTACATGATTTCATTTGGTCCTTATAATAATCCACTGGGCTAGGCATTGCCATTATTTTCCATTTTACATGTGAGGAAACAGAGACTTAGAAAGTTGACTTCATTTTTCCAGTATCGCAGAGGTAAAGCTAAATAACCAAACCAGGATTTGAAATCAAATATTTTATGACCTATCTGTAATACATATTAAAAAGCAAACAAAAGCTATAAATATTTTTGAAGGAATGCACATTCATATATTAACAATAACATAGACCTATGCTTCTTAAAATGTGTAACAGAGAATATTAACAGATATTTAGAAAAAATCTCAATAAAAAGGAATTCTGTGTTTTAATAAGATGGAGGGAATATTAATTTGAATAAA
This sequence comes from Suricata suricatta, assembly GCF_006229205.1. NCBI lineage: Eukaryota > Metazoa > Chordata > Mammalia > Carnivora > Herpestidae > Suricata > Suricata suricatta. The sequence continues at coordinate 89,732,600 of NC_043700.1, read as the reverse complement.
ATTACACACGTTTCTTTAATTGCTTGATTTTTCAGAACATCTACTATATGAATGTCCAAGCGAGAATATATTATGTAGTATTTCCTAGACTTCTTGTGCATTTAATTTTTTCCCTTGAGCAATTTGCTTTGGGAAATAATCTAAATAAAATCTTCTTTATGAGGTAAATTTGTTAGCATTTCATGTTTTCATACTGATTTATCCATACTCATAGTTCTTTAGTTGTGTATCATTGTTATTTTTTTAAAAAAAGTATTTTTTGATGTTTATATTTTATTTTGATAGAGAGGCCGAGAGAGGCAGACATCAGGCTCTGAGCTGTTAGAGCCTCATGTGCAGTTTTAACTCATGAACCTCCAGATCCTGAGCTGAGCTGGTTGTTGCTTACTCCACTGAGCCACCCAGGTGCCTCTAGATCAGTGCTGTTTTAATTTATAGTTCCTAATGTTGAGCATATTTTAACTTGATATTTGCCATCTAGCTGTGCTTTATGACGAGGTACCTTATCAGGTACTTTGTTTTGTTTTTGATTTTTGCCAATTGATAATTTACCAATACAACATTTTAACAATTTGTGTTTGTTGTTCTATAAACAGCCAACAAGTAGAAATTCTTCCAATATCTCCTCTCTGCTTTTTAATCTCCATTATCTTCTGACACATTCCAAAGTATTGATATTGATCATGTGTTGATTATTGTTTTTCTTCCTAATAGAAAAAAATAGTAAGATGCTTTAAAAAATGAACAATGGTTGCTCATAACAGTAAAAGAAATGCTAAAATGTTTGAATATTTTAATGCAAGTCCTTTATGTAATATGTGTTTTGCAAATACTTTCTCCAGTTGGTGACTTCCCTATTCATTCTCTTAATGCTAAAGTTTTTAAATTTTAATAATGTCCAGTTTATCAATGTTTTCCTATTATTGATTATGTTTTTAGTGTTGTATCTAAACCCTCGTCACCAAATGGAAGGTCATATAAATTTTGTCTTTTTTATACGTCATATAATTTTATATTTAGGTTTATGATCTTTTCCTATTTAATTTTTCTGTAGGTTGTAAAATCATGCCCAGGTTTATATTTTTGCTTTGAACATTCAGTACTGTATGATGAAAAAATTATTCTTTTTCTAGTGAACACTTTTGCATCCTTTTGAAAAACCAGTTGGCTGTCTTTCTTTTCATAGGTCTGTTTCTGGGCTATATATTCTGCTTGATTGATTTCTGTGAATATTCTTTAACCAATACCATGCTGTCTTGATTACTGTCTTCTAGTAATGCTTGAAATTAGATGCTGTAATTCCTCCAACTTTGTTCTTTAGAGTTGGCTATTCTGGGCTTTTCCCTTTCATATCAATTTTAGAATCAGTTTGTTGATATCTACAAAACAGCCTCCTGTGACTTTGATCAGACATAGGTTCAATCTATAGGTTATGTTGAGAAATATTGACATCTTACTATTAAGTCTTTCATTCAGAATATCTCTTGATCAATTTAGATCATCTTTGAATTTTTTATCAGTGATTTTTTTTTGTTTTCTTATAGCTATATCCTGTATATGCTTTATTAGATTTTTGTCTAAGTGCTTTAGGTTTTTTTTGTTGTTGTCATTGTAAATGGTGTTAAGGTCAAATTTCAACCCAAATTTTAACTTTTGTGTATACAATTTGATCTTGTATCTTGCAGCCTTACTGGGACAGCTTTTCCCCTTTTGGCATATTTTTAGGGTTTTGTTTTTTTTTAATAGGCAGTTACGTCATCTGTGAATAAAGAGTTTTTTCTTACTTTCTAAACTTTAGATCATTTACGCCTTATTCTTGTCTTCCTGCACTAGTATTAGATTTCTAGTACAATGTTGAATAGGAGTGAGAAAAAGGGATATCCTCACCATGTTCCTGATATTAGGGGGAAAAGTTATTCTCTCCCCATTAAGTATGATGTTAGCTAGTTGGCTATAAGAAAATGGTATTGTTTCTTTTCAAATGTGTAGAATTTGCCTATGAAAACTATTGGGCTTGGTTGGTGCTTTCTTTTTTGAAAGGTTTTACATTTTTTATTGCAATTTATTTAATCAATATAGAATTATTCAAGTTATCTATTTATCATTGCACATATTGAGGTAGCTAATGTCTTAAAAGAAGTTGGTTCATTTCATTTTTGTTATCAAATTTGTGGGGATAGTTGTTCATGGTAGTCTTTTATTATCCTTTTGATTTCTTCATATTCTGTAGTGATATTCCCTGTTTCCTTACTGATATTTGTAATTTATGTCTTTCCCCAAAATTTTTCATAGATTGCCTGGCTAAAGTCTTACCAGCTTTATTGATTTTTATATTAAAGAAAATCTTTTATAAAAAAACAAAGCTTTTGGTTTTGTTGATTTGTTTCCTATTGTTTTCCTATTTTCAATTTTATTGATTTAGGCTATAGTTTTTGTTATCTCTTTTTTTCTGCTACCTTCAGTTTTAAATTGCTTTTCTTTCTCTTAGTGTACTATGATAGAAAATAAGCTTATTAACTTTAAACTGATTTGTTTTCTAATATATACATTTACTGCATTTATTTTCTAAGCAATGCTTTTGCTGTATGTATCATACAACTAAAAATTATTTTATTGTAGTAAAATATGCATAACATGGAATTTACCATTTTAATCACTGTTAAGTGTATATTTCAGGCACACTAACTACATCTACATTGCTGTATAATCAACACTACTAATTATCGTCAGAATGCTTCCTCATCCCAAACTGAAACTTTGTAATTATTAAACAATAACCTCGCTCCCTTCTCCATATTCTAGAAACCATTATTCTATTTCCCTCCCTAGGAATTTGACTATTCTGTGTATCTCATATAAGTGGAATCATACTATTCAATCTTTTGTGGTTGGCTTATTTTATTTAGCATAATATTTTGTTAAAAGTTAATTCATTTTATAGCATATATCAGAATTTCACCCCTTCTTAAGAGTGATTACTATTCCATTACATGTTTATACCACATTTTGTTTATCCATTCATCTTAGATGGACATTTGGGCTGTTTCCACCTTTTGCCGATGTGAATGATGCTTCTGTGAACATGGATATATGAATATCTGTTTGAGTCCATGCTTTCAAATTTTTGGAGTATATACCTAAATGTGAACTTGCTGGTACATACGGTAATTCTATGTTTATTTTTTACAGAACTGCCATACTGTTTTCTATAGTACCTGTATCATTTTACATTTCCAATGACAATGAACAAGAGTGCCAATGTCTCCGCATCCTTGCTAACACTTGTTGTTTTCTGTGTTGTTTTTTTTTTAATAATAGCATCCTAATATAGGTGAAGTAGTATCTCATTATGATTTTGATTTACGTTTCTCTAGTGATTAGTGACGTTGAACATCTTTTCATGTAACCTCAAACTCTTGTATATTTTCTTTGGAATCTGTTTATTTAAAGTCTTTTGGCTATTTTTTCATTGGATGTTTTTTATTCTTGAATTTGGAGGTTATTTATAAATTCTTGGTGTTAATTCATTAACAGATATATGATTTGAAAATATCTTTTCCCATCATGTTGGTCATCTTTTCATTTTGTTAATAGTATATTTTGGTACACAAAGTTTTTAAATTTTCTTGAAATTAAAATTACTTTTTTTTTCTTTTGATGCTTATGCTTTGTCATATTCAAAATCACTACTAAATCCAATGTCAGGAAGTTTTTTTCCTGTGTTTTCTAACAAGATTCACTGTAAAATTTTTCTTTATTCTTTTTTCTTTTTTGCTTCTCAGACTCAACAATTTCAAATAGCCTATCTTCAGGTTTGCTAACTTCTTTCTTCTGACTGTTTGAGTCTGTTGCTGAATCCGTATAATAAAATTTCCAATTCAGTTATTATATTTCTTACCTCCAGAATTCCTGTTTGTTCTCTTTTAGAATTTCTATTCTTTGATACTCTCATTTGGTTCATATGTCATTTTCCTGATGTCCTTTAATTCTTTCTCTGTTGTTTTTAGCTCTTTGAGTATATCTAAAACATTTGTTTAAAAGTCTTTGTCTAGAAAGTCTTATATGTGTGTTTGTCAAGTCTGGTTTCAGGAGAATTGTTTTGTTCCTTCAAATAGGCCATGTTTAACTGATCTCTTGTATTCCTTATGATCTTTTTGAAAATTGGGCATTTGAAAAAACAGCCATGTCTTCCAGTCTTTGCAGACTGGTGTGGAAGACTTTTACTAATGGTTAAGCCTCGGAGTCTTGAAATCAGCCTAGAATAAAATTCTTTTGAGGTCTTTATGGGCATTTATTTCTTTTGAGCCTGTGTGTGTTGTTTTTTGTTTTTGTTTTTGTTTTTTTCCAATTTTACCCAATGGCTTTTAAATGTATTATTTTCCCAACAGCTTCTTTTGGGGTAGTTTATTGTGTTCCTTTGCCCATAATCTCTTACACCCAGAAGTCCATGGGTCTATATTACTCCTGTGGTTTTCATGTGCTAGGGTGCCTACCCCTACCTTCCATCCAATCCATGCTGTCATTTTCTGTCTGAGCTCCATATCAGATGGAAACAAATCAGTCCACTGGGCAGCCCACCAGAATGCTTGAAGCAAATTCCACTTTGCTCCTTCCATTTCAAGGAAGGAAGCAGGAATTGTATCATGTCCCCTGACTGTGCCATACTGAGTCAAGGAGGAGTTTGGACAAAGTCAAGCAAAACAAGAAAAAATTTCTTATCTTTAAAAAAATTTTTATTTGGACATTCACATGCTTGCTATAAATCTATGACTCATTCCCAGAGCTTTTATAAGGTTATTTTAGTGAGAGTGTAGTTGTTTATTTGATATTTCTATGGAAGAACAAGCACCCAGAGCTTTCTACTCTGCCATCTTGTTGATATCATTCCTGATGAGAGTTTTGTTTTTATTTGTTTTTGGTATTTATTTTCTTTGTGTTCATTAAGCTTTTTGGAGCTGTAGTTTCGTGTTCTTCATAATTTTGGAAACTTTTGGCTATTTTTTATTTTGTCTTTGCATTTCAGTTTGTTAAGTTTGTGTTGACTATCTTAAAATTCATTGATGCTTTGCTGCATCTAATGATGAATCTGTTAAAAGTATTCTTTATTTCTGATATCGTACTTTTTCTTCTAGAATTTTCTTTTGATTATGAGTTTCTATATCTCTGGTTACATCACCCATTCATTCTTGTGTGTTGTCTACTTTCTTTATTAGGGCCATTAGCATATTTGATATTGTTTTTAAAAAATTCTCAGTCTAATAATTCCAACATGATAATTGTTCTATCTCTTCATATTGACTTTTTCTTGCCTTTTGGCATGATTTGTGATTTTTGGTGAAATTATGTATAGGATAATAAGTACTGAGGTAAAAAGTGTTTAATGTGATGATTTATGTTAATTAATCTAGCAGTTGGGCTGTGTTTAACATTTATTTTAATTGTGGGAACCAGAATTCATAATCTTCTAGTGTCCAATTTTTATCCCTATTATTGATTTTGATGCTTTCCTACATACTGCTCCTAGAGAGAGTGCATGTTGCAGATTTTTCAGCTTTAGTCTACTGTTATTTCCTTTCTGATTTACTTTCATCTTCAAACCACCTTGTACCACTAAAACAGACAGGCTACCAGTTATGGATGAAATCTTAAGCTCCTTACAGAGAAAACTGGCATTAAACTTTCTTCTCCACAAGGTATGTAATTGGCAGGTAAGGAAAGTAATGAAAGGCAGCAGATTTCTTCATGAGCTGTGTATTGGGGTATCTTTGAACTTTGGGGAATATTTAAAATCCATTTATTTGAGGTCTGGGTCATTCTGACTCTCTGTAATAGATTCCTACATTGATGGCCACTGATAGTCTGGCCTCTGGTCAGTCATGCCTGTGGTGGGAGATCCCAAGACCACCCTCAGGCTCTGTGATTCATTTTAAGGACTCATAGAAACTTAGATTTATGGTTGCAATGTATTACTGTGAAAGAATACAGATTAAAATCAATAAAGGGAAAAGATATCTGGGGCAAAATCTTAGAAAAACCATGTGTAAATTTCTAGGTGTCTTTTCCCAGTGGAGTGGCATGAATATGCTTTTTTCTTCTCCAAACAAAATATGAAAACACAAATGAAGTGTTGAAAGTCAAGGAAGCTAAGCTTGGGCTTTGGTGTCCAGTATTTCTTATTGAGGTTCACTCAAACAAGCATGCAGTATTTGTGTGACTATTCTCAGCTATTCAAATTCCTGCCTTCCAGAGCAAAAAAAAAGGACTTCTCTATAAATTACATATGTTAGCATATACTATCTGATGTGACGGGCCCATGGCTTCAGGCATACAAAAACAGTCATTCACCATAAAAGGCATTGTTAGCATAAATTATCTTATCAAAGTTGTATGCCATGATGCAAGGCCTCAGACATACAAAAACATTCATATTAGGCAGAATATTCCAAGGGCCCTAAGGTCTTCTCCCAAGGGTTGATTCCGGAGATAAGCCTTCTTTACCAATGTGAAGGGTTTATGTAATCAGAAGTCTGCTGACTTAACTCTTTTAAGGCACAATGCTCTATGTGTTCCTTCCCATATTGACTCTGCTTGGCCATGTGACTTGCTTTGGCTGATGGGATATCAGCAAATAAGACATAAGCAGTGGGCTTGATAAGCCTTTGTCTTCTTGAAATACTGCTGTTGCTATGTTAAGAAGCCAATAAGAATCATATGGAGAAAAATTTTCATCAATTTTATCTATCTGAAGTAAGCTCAATCAACCCACCAATTATGAGAAATAATGACTTGTCTTTGTTTAAAGCCACTACATTTTGGAGCAATTTCTTATACAGCAAAAAATAACTGATGCACAAATTGGTTCCAAAAGTTTCACCAATATCAGAAAGGAGATGATTGATCAGACTAAGTCTACTCTATCTATTCTATTTTTAAAGTCAAAAGAATAAGATGAGAACACTGAATTCATAGCACTGTAATCATAATGTCTTTTAAGACAGAAAAAAAGATAATAACCAACCACACAAAAACCAGACTGTAAAGTGTATAGTGGTTAAACTATGTGGGAGTAATATCCAGATATCCGTAAGTATGTGAGTAAAAATTTCTAGGGTAACCTCTAAACAAGTGTAGAAGAGTAAAATAAATAAAATATCCAACAAAAGACAAAAATAAGGGAAAAATGTAAAAATCTGAGAAAAAAACTTTAAATAAGGTGGTCAAAATAAATCAAATTGTATTAGTAGTTATAATGTAAATGATTAGACAGAATGCTTCAGTTCAGTTAAAAGACGAAGATAAATGGATTAAAAAATCCAACTATATGCTATTTAAGAAGTGTAAAAGATAAGAATAATGGAAGTTTCAAAATAAAAAATTTAGAAATACAACTAGAAAAATAAAAACTAAACAACCCAGTAGTTATTTACATATAATACCAAATAGACTTTAAGGTATAAGGAATCAGTTTCTTGAGATCTTAGGTTGGCTGATGTTGACATAAACTATATCCTAGATAAATGATCATTATGAATAGTTGGATACACATAGTACTTATTAGATTTATACCAAATGTTTTGTTAATTTTTAAATATATTCTATCACAAGATACATTTCTGTAAAATATATACCAAAATAATGTCCTGCCATCTGGTATAAATATAAACAACCTACTGTAATTTTTGATCAATTTATTAAAAGCCTGATTTAGTGACAGCAATTATTGTTGAGAGTTAAATTTCCTTGAGTGGTGAAATGATTTATTCTAAGACAAGAATTTACCCTTGTATCTATATCTTTGATAACTCAAAGGAAAAAATAATGAAATATTTTAATATTTTAAAAATCAAATATGATATAGGTTGACTAAAATTTTTTTAGAAAGGTTCAAATATCAGTTCACAACATGTAAAATTTCAACAGAAAAATAACTCTATAAATGAAAAATAGAATCACAAGACTCTTATTTTCAGACTAGCAGCCCATACAGGCAAGATAAACTTCAAAATAATAGGTTTTAAAACCCATTAGAGACAAAACCTCAAATGAATTGAAATCCAGGAAGTGAGGAGCCCATTATAGGAAAGGAAAGAACCACAGCTCCTCTCATCATCGGCAAAATTGTTGAAAGGGACGGAATGCACCATAGACCCGGAAAGGAGAAGCCAGTCAAAATTTGAATCAAATTTTAATGACCACATGTGGGCTTGTTTGAAAGATTAGACTTTCTAGTCACAGAGCAAGTGTCCACCCATGATATTTTGTTTTTATAGTTTTTTAATGAGAACCAAAATAAGGAAATCTGAGTAGGAAAAAGGCAGAGAGGAGGAGGTCAGGGGAGCTGAGGCACTCATAGATGAGACGCTCAGAGAATTAACTACCAACACTGGGGGACTGGAGAGTAGCTGAGAAAAACCAACCGGGGCACTTGAGACTTTCCAGGAGTATCAGGATGCTGTCTAGGAAGACACAGGTAGACAGTAGGACTGAAAGGCTGAGAAAACAGGGAGCATGACTGGAGTGCAACTCTGATTTCTCTTCTATCCAAGAAGCAGGCAGTCAGATTGGAACATGAGTGGAGAGTAACTGTAGCCAGATGGCTCCATTTTGAAATACAGGTAAATTTTTGGAATCATACAAGTGCTCGGGTCCAAGGCCTTGATGAGAGAAAAATCCTGAGTCTGCTTATAATATTTGAAATCTGTGGTGAAGTGAATCAAACTAAAATTTAAAAAGATTAAACATGGCCTTATTCTAGATCAAATTGATTTAGATTCACTACTACAATGACTGGACTGACAAAAGAAAGTCTGCTAGGACTTACTACTTCAGTCTTCACTGGTCTTTAATAGACATGTTTAGCATTAAAAATTAAATCGTAACCCATAGAAGGAAGGAAGGGTGGAATGATGTGACTCAAGGGCAAGAAAGGTAATAGTCAATAGAAGTAGACTAAAGGATGGCCTAAACAGAATGATCTGACAGGGTATTTAAATTAATTATGAAAAAAAATGGTAATAAGTCTAGAAGGGCAATTGTGACAATTTTATTTGATTTGATTTATGTTTTTAATGTTTTATTTATTTTTGAGAGAGATAGCATGAGTGAGGTTTGAGGGGCAGAGAGAGAGCGGGCGAGACACAGAATCAGAAGGAGGCTCCAGGCTCCAAGTTGTCAGCACAGAGCCTGACGTGGGGCTTGAACCCATGAACTGGGAGATCATGACCTGAGCTGAAGTCATACACTTAACTGACTGAGCCACTCAGGCAACCCTGTGACAATTTTATAAAGAGAAATGTTAAAGATTAATCTAAGAGAAATAGAAATTTCCAATAGCTAAATAGAGATGATAGAAATAAAAAATATGATTTTAGAAATGGAATATTAAATGTGTTAACAGCATGCTCAACACTGCAAATGAAAGATCAGTGAAATAGAGGAAAGATCAGTAGAAGCTACAAATTGAAAGATGAAAAAGGAAAAAAGTCAAAGAGAACAAAATATTCAAGATATATGATGTAATAAGAAACAACCTAACATATATATTCCTGGAGTCTATGGGGAAAAAGAAATCTCTGAAGAGATAATGAGAGAACTCTTTTTCTTTTTCTTTTTTTATTTATAGTTTATTGTCAAGTAGGTTTCCATGTATCTTTTTTCTTTTTTAGTGTTTATTTATTGAGAGAGAGAGAGAGCAGGAGCAGGAGAAGGGGAGAAGAGCCCAACACAGGCCTTGATCCAATGAACTTGGGATCATGACCTGAGACAAAAGCAAGAGTTGACTGTTTAACCCACTGAGCCACCCAGGCATCACTGAGAGCGGTCTTTCAAATCTCAGTAAAATATATCAACTCAACAGTTTGAGTTGATACAGAGCAAATGCAGACAATGACAACAATAAACACCTAAGCATATTACAACAAAGCTGCTGAAAACCATAAGTAAAGAAGAAATTTCAGAGGCACCTGGGTGGCTCAGTTGGTTAAACATCAAATCTTTGGTTTCCACTCAGGTCATGTTCTCATGGTTCCTGCATTTGAGCCCTGCTTTGGGCTCTCTGCTGTCAGCGCAGAGTCTGGCTCTCTCTGCCCCTTGCGTGCTCATGTGCACACACACACACACACACACACACACACACACACACACACTCTCTCTCTCTTTCTCTCTCTCTCTCTCTCTCTCAAAAAATAAATAAACATTAAAAAGAAGAAAGAGAAGAACTTTCAAAAACAGAGGAAAAAAGGCATATTACATACTTGGAAAAATGAAAGGAAATGATAATGAAATTTTCTCATAACTAATGAAGACCAGATGACAAATGAAACCATGCATTTAGAGTACTGAAAGAAAAAGCCTTTAATTCTGAATTTTGTATTGGACGAAAATATTCTCCAAAAGTGAGGATAAATAATGACATTCTCAGAGAGACAAGAGTTAAGAGTCCTCTGTAAGAAATGCTATTAAAAAGTTCTTTAGGCCAAAAGGTAGTGAGATGTGATTCCAGATCTTTATCAAGGAACGAAGAACATCGGACCAAGTAAACATCTGAGTAGGCCAGTGTAAAAGACATTTTTACTACCTTTGTAAAGCTCTCCCTCTCTCTGTCTTCCACCCTGTCTCTTCTTCAGTGTATGTGTGTAATTATATTTATTTAATAAAATATTAACTAAAGCAAAAATAATCATAAGGTAGCTGGGGGGTTATAATTTACAGAGCAGTGAGATATAAGACAAAAGAATACAAAGGCAGGGAATGCATAATTAAATTATACTGGTTAGGGCTCTTACCCTATTTGTGAAATATAATATTATTTCAAATGTCTTTGTAACTCTTCTGAGATGATCAGTAAGCTGTGTGCTCATTAGGAGTGCTCTTCACATCCCTACCTGTGGGAGGAAGGGGCTGAAACGGGATTGGGGAAAGGGAGCAGATTCATGATAAAGAACCAATAAAAACCTCCATCTATTTCCTGTGTGACTTAGAGCTGGTATAGCAATCGGATTCGTCCTGGGTTGGGATGAGGGAGCAGGCCTTTTCACCCCTGGGCTGAGCAGTCATTAGACACTGACTGCAAGCAAACATGAGCTTCGAAGAGGCAGTTTTATTCAGCTGAGGCCATCCTGAAGATAACTGACAGTGAAAGCCATCTCACAGAGGTGCCTCCAAAATCTGACAGGAGTCCTTTGTTCCTGAGGGTGAATATCCACTGTGTGTGTGCTTGTACAGGATTGGAGAACTCGGTGGAAGTACATATACCTGAGTCTACATATTGTCATTTTAGGAGGTTGGAACTGGGGGCATATAGTTAGAGATATTAATTTTATATTTATATATCTTTCCATTTTTGTATCTTTTGTAACTTTAAAAAATGTTTCTTAAAATTTGTAAAGATTCACAAAATGATATTTTAATTTCAGCATTTTTTTACAGTTAATGCTGATTATCTTTTAAAAAATTTTTTTCATGTTAATTTTTGAAGGAGAGAGAGGACAGGGCATGAGCAGGGGAGGGGCAGAAATAGAGGGAGACACGGAATTCTAAATGGGTTCCAGGCTCTGAGCTGTCAGCACAGAGCCTGAGGTGGGGCTCGAACTCACAAACCCCGACATCATGACTTGAGCCAAAGTCAGGCACTTAACCAACTGAGCCACCCAGGTGCCCCAATGCTGATTATCATTTTTGAAGATGATGGTTGTCATCATACAAATCAGAATTTAAAGGAAAATAAGAATATTTTCTTAGCAAGTTTATTGAATCTGAAAGATTTCCTTATCTATATTCAGTACATCAGATTTTGTTCTCATTTTTAAAGCTGTGAGTGGGTGAAAATACTATTCTTGCTACCTTAGTTGCCAACCAATGATACATCTCTTTGAGCAGAAAACCAATTAGTAGTTATTCTTATTCTGTGGTTGGATGTAAGAGTGCTTTCATATAGAAAAACAAAAAGTGCACTATTAGCCAATAATAGATTTTCCCTTTAGCTTGAGGTGGTTCCTGATCATAGTCTCAGTCCATACTTGAGTTTGATTTCTAGCTTTGTGCATTTCACTTCTTTTAAACATCACTAATCCTGAATTGGAGAATTGTAAAGGCTTATGAAGAAAACTAGTAATTGTCTAAGAAGGACAACTAGGAAAGAGGCCAATAAGATAGCATGATTTTCTGTATCAAAGGTATGTTCTGCTCTCTTGTTTTCTTCAATTTAAAAAGAATTATAATGGGCAAATGTAGAAACAACTTGGTTTTAGAGCTAATAGTTATTATTTTGAAGAGAAATTTGATAAGAGAATAAATGTGATGTGTGTGAATGGATTTGTGAATAATAATCATACATAGCTATTTCTCTAATACAAGGAATATATGAAGGCTATTTGTATGTTGGTAAGGCAACTTATGTTCTTACTAAGTATTACTGAAGGCCAAGAATTTATTAGCCATAATTTCTCTTACCTAAGAGGCAGATGTCCTCATCAAAGCATATGAATGTAAGCTATTTTTTAAAATCATGTAATTTCTGCAAAGTAGTTATTCAAAGTGCAAGCAGTATTATATCAGTAGACTTCAAAATCAGTCGGTTTTGAAGTATTTCTTTTTGAGTTCTAAATAGTAATAGAAATTCTGTATTTTCTGACAGAAACTTAACAACACCATATACCACCTCAAAGACAGTATTGATTATCACTTTATAAAATCTTCTCCCTGAGGTTTAAGTTACTGACTTAAGCATCTTATTGTTCTGATAATTGCACTTCAATTTGTTTTGGGAAACCTGCCTGGACTAATTGAGTCAGTATAATGTTGGTAGTAAACAATAATAGGAAATATTTGTTTGTTCAAGTGCTGTTATTGCCTTTAACCATTTTAAATTATTAAACCATCCAAGTCAATATTGCTCACTTATTTTTAATCATGAGTTCAATGGCATGAAAGCAAACAGTTTTAGGAAATGACTTTCTTTTTGAAGGCCAGCATATGTTGCCATGTATGCAGAGTGTAGAGTGAAGTACAGCAGTTTTTGGCAGTTTTAAAATTATTGTTAATTAACTTTTCTGCTCAAATTCATGCAAGCTCAACTGTAGTTGATGAGTTATCATGCTACAGCCAATAAATCCTGAAGTAATTTCATAAACATAGTTATTTAACCTAAATTGGATTCTCCATCAGTTGAGACAAATGAATTTTTAAATGCCATATTATTGTGTTTTAATAATACTGCTTCATGTTTATATTGGTTTACGCTTAAAGAACTTAACATTTGTGTATTCTAATATTTCTGCAAAGCACTAAAATAGGAATATTATTAATAGTCATGCATATGGAATATATACTTAATATATATTTACTTATCAAAATTGATATGTAACAAGGATATGCCACAGTTTTTGATGCAAAGAAAAGTGAACTATGCCTCAGGAGCTCTCAGCTGTGGTTTCAACTCTATCACCTGTAATTTGCACAAAATCCAACAAGTCGTGTAATTTACTGAGGCTCAGTTTATCCTTTGGCAAATGAAAATAGTGTATTCAATTCTTATAAAGATATAGAATTAAAGTATTAGGAGTGCCTTATAAAATATAAAGGATTTGAAGACACCCAAGATTATTCTTATATCTATTATTTTTTATAAATTTGAATTTGTTAAATTTGCATTCTATATTTCTATGCAGCTCTATTTTATGACTATAATGGCTCCAAATTTGTTTCCAAGGTTATCATGGATTGTATATATTATTTTCTTAATTTGATATTTAATATGACTTGCTTTAGGGGTTTCTATATTCATAAAATAGATGTAGAAAATGATTGAGCAGAGAGTATAATATGCAAAGAAGATCGCAGGTTAAATAAAAGTCTGGGTTAAAAGGAGAATATTTGATTCTGAAAGAATTTCAGGAGTGATGACTTATTTCCTATTAGTTTAGTCAACATGGAAATAAACCTTTGGTTTATTTATATGGAGTAAGTGCTTAAAATACATGCTATAACAGTAAAATTCTACTGAAACCCTAGTTTACTATATTCTGAAAAAAAAAAAGAGAGAACGAGAGAGAGATTCATGTATTCAGGTTCTGGATAGCTATTTCTGGTGCTAAGCATGTCCAAACAATTTATTCATTCATTTATTACTGCAGACATGTTTTGACTATATGTTTTATGTGCATCACTAGTGCTCACTCCACAAAGTTTGTGAAAGAAGAGTGCCACCTCTGGGTACTCCCAGTGGGGGAGGCCAAGATGTAAGAGAGGACTACGCCAGTGCGGTGTGTGCTCTAATAAGCGCATTTCTAATGTCAGACACATCAAGGAGAGGTATCATTGAGAATGTTGGGGATCCTTCTCATAGGATAGATATTTGGATATAGTATTAGCTGGTTGGTTTTACATCAAGCCTTCTGTTTTTATCTGTGTTCTCACACTTTTTTCCCAGTGGGAGAGATTTCAATATTATACTTTATTTCTCTCAATCCTGATTATTAATTCTTAATACTCTGCTTGCATCAATAGTCTCATAAAAGTTTTGGTTATGCAATGGTCCCCTACTTTCAAACTTTCTGTTTACAGAGAGTGAAGTAGATGCCTCAGCCTCAGAACTGTTCTTGGATATAGAGGGCCAGGAAATGGACATTCTGACTAGAATCCAGGTTCTAGAATATCGCTTCTCCTTATCCATTTTTACATTGTGTTTTTAATTCCATCCAAATTCAGAAAGCATATGAAGGTCATACATATATGTAATTTATGTTTTTATTTTATGAATTCATTATTTGTATCCAGCTTCAAATCTACTTTTGGTAACCACAAGTTGAAGGATTTTCAGAGAGAGAGGGAAGGACAGTGAAGGAGGAGGAAAAGATAGAGAGAGATAGGGAGAGAGGGAAAGGATAGGGAGAGAAGCAGAGGAGGGATAGATGGAGGGAAGGAGGAAGAAAGAGACAGAGACAGACAGAGACATTTACATTAATCACTATTGTTAACAAAGCAATTCACTGGATATGTAATACTGGAAAAAAAGAAAAATTCTGTTGTTACATGTTAAAATGTAATTTATCCTGTTGGACTTGTAAAGATTGCTCAAGAACAGAATAATTTCAATCCATGAAGTCCCAAATGTCTCTTCTGAATGAAAATGTAATTACATCTCTCAGGTTTTAGAGACAGGACTCTATGAAATAGGAAACATTAAATTGAGTGTGAAATTTTGGTGCTGGTTCTTTGGTGACCCAATATTGAGTCACACACACACACCCCCTCCCAGAAGTTGTCTACCTTTCTGTCCTGATATTTCCATTGAATTGAGTTCAATGTAAACAGATTCCTTTTGTGCATTGATTCCCCATTTCATAAAAATAACTTGGCCACTAGCAATGCTATAGTTGAAAGAAAAATAACGTCAACTTTTCATTAATTCCATGGATCTTGTAGAGCCCCAATAAGGAGTTCTTAATGCCCAGCTGGGATGTGACTAGGTAACCCCATTATCATCTCAGGCCCATACTCCATTCAGGTTTCCAGGCCTAGTATTTTTCCTTTTGCTTGATATTTAGCAGCTATTATTCTACATTAAGCGTACAATTTTAGGTGATAGAAATATCAATATTTAACCATTATGGTCTTTTTTAGTTTATTCTATTCTTTTGGAGGTGGTTCTCACCAAACAATGGGCTTGGATTCAAAGCCAGTTTTTTTTTTCTTCAAAATAATTCTAGGTCCTCCTATTGTGAATTTTCTTTTCAAATCATTATTGCTATCCAATCTGTGTTCACTGGCAATAATTATGGATTTATCTTTTTGAAAGAAAACTTGGTACTTCTGCTATTTTTAAATCAGTAGCAAATTTCACTATGGGGGATTTTAGACAATACTATTTTATTTTGTGCTGATTATTTTTTACCAAGACCAATTACTCCTGACATCAATTTTTCTTATTTCCTTATTTAAAAAATTTTTTATATGTTTATTCATTTTGAGAGAGAGAGAGAGAGAGAGAGAGAGAGAGCGTGTGCACATAAGAGGGGGAGGGGGAAAGAGAGAGGGAGACATAGAATCTGAAGCAGGTTCCAGGCTCTGAGCTGTCACCACAGAGCCTGACACAGAGCTCAAACCCACGAACTGTGAGATCATGATCTTTGCCAGAGTTGGACACTCAACCAACTGAGCCACTCAGATGCCCCAAATTTTTCTTATTTTCCATGTCATTTGTTAAAAACAATTTTTTCTCTATAACATCATATACTGGTAATGATTTAGAAAATTTGTTCTGTTTTGTCAGAACAATCATTTCCATTTCTAATAATTTCTAATAATTTCCATTATGGATTGCTTAAATTGGATTTATATTATATTTAACCGATATGTGAGCAAATTGTGAGACATTCTCAGATATTCTAGACTTTTCTATCATTCATGTTGCTAACTCAATTCTTCCATACATTTGGTCACTTAGTAAGTTAATAATTAAAATTGAGCATTTTCTGTGTTAGACCTTGTGCTATGTTTCCATGCATTATCTCATTTGATTCTCATAGTTAAAAATCACCCTGTAACAATAATAAACCTGTAAGGATTCCTCATTTATAGAGAAGAAACTGAGGCAAAATGAGGTTAAACAATTTGCCCACATCACAGGTTGGTGGGTTGTGGACCCTGAGTTGGCAGTGAGATAGTGTGACTCACGGATTGTTCTCTACACTCTTCCTTGAACCACATCAGCAGAAGAAAAGACCATATACAAATGGAGGAATCAAAGAGGTGTTTTTTAGTGTATACATAAAGTAAAACAGTTACATATTACGCACACTTTTATAGTCTTTTTATTCTCTACTTAGAAATCTGTCTAAATTTTTTTTCCTGCAGTAGGATAAATACTCATCTCAAACATGATGTAATAATGATGTCACAAATAGCATAAATAAACCAGGATTTATTTAATTATTCTCTACTTTGGAATATTTATATTGCTTTTAATTTTTGGTGTCATAGAAAGATTAATACATGTCGGTGCACAAATTTCTTAGCTTAGATTGCCAAACCGAAATAGAATAAACTGGATGTCTTATAAACAACAGAAATGTATCTCTCACAGTTCTGAAGGCTGGAAGTCCGAATCAGGGTGTTAGCATGGTTAGGTTCTAGTGAGAGCCCTCTTCCAGATACAGACTGCCAACTTGTTGAATCATCACATGGAGAGCTTTTGAATTAATCTAAGGAAAAGTTTTCCTGTGTGGGTTTGAAGTAATCCAGTGAATGTTCTTAGAAGAGAATCTTAAGCCCTCCCTGTGTTCAGAGTTGCTTTTTTATTTACTTTGATTAAGGAAGCCACTGTGACTTCTGCTGCAAGGACACGATTCTGCCAACAACCTGAATGACGTTGGTAGCAGATTCCCCCCATCTCAAGCCTCCAGGTCAGAGTATTGTGCAGTGAACGTCTTGAAGGCAGTCTTGTAGAAGCCTGAGCAGAGGACCCACCTAAGCCGTACCTGGATTCCTGACCCATGAAAACTACAGTAAATATGTGTTGTTTTAGGCCATTAAGTTGTGGAGACAACACATCTGTCCCCGTCAGAGTCTGAAGTCTAGAGAACTTCATAGTGTGAGTCCTGGTCTGAGTTCAGGAGACAATGAGCATCCCAGCTTAATGGAAAGAGAGGGAGTTCTTTCTTCCTAGATAGTTTGGATAATGCCCACTCCCTCCCCCCCCCCCCAACATTGGGAAGGATAATCTGCTTTATTTAGTCTACTTACCCAAGTGCTTTTTTTATCCTGAAAAGTCCTTGATGCATACCCATAAATAATGTTCAGTCAAATATCTAGGTCCCCAGTTGTGATAAACTTGACATATAAAATTAACTTTCACAGGACATATCCAAAAATGGAGCAAGGTAGGAGCCCGAGAAGCAAAATGTTCCATGGAAGAGGGCAAGATATCAAAGAGAGAAAGAGTTGGTGATGATAAGTGGATATTTAGTAGGGGTTTCTTTCAAATGATATGCTTTAGATTCTGCATTATACATTCTCATTGATGAAATCTTTAGTTCAGTTTACACTGCTCATTTACTGTTTGAGAATAATTGTAATCTTTAGAACTACGTCTCAGAGATATAGATTTTGTTCAAATCTGGCATAGCATTTCTGTCAGACAACTAACTCTGTGAGGTAGATTCTTTTTCTGCGTCTACTTCATTAATTTGGAGTTCATGTTCCTGAATGATTTTTCTTGTAGAGTTTTGGTTAGTGTTTAGCTGAAGGAGGAATTTGTATGAGATTTGGAGAATATAAGTGAGGGAAACAATCATTACTCCCAAATAATTGTGATGGTCAGAAACAGAAATTCCAGCTTTCTGGGCCCTTGTCCTGTATTATTTTCTGGATGGATAGACCTGCTAGCCAACAGTGACAACAGACCCAGATTAGATACTTGACTATGGGCACACAGGTAAACATAGTCCGTGACTTCTCATGGACCTCCCCAGAAACTGCCACCTCATAGTCTTGTATTTGTGGTTGGACAGGCTTGGGACCTTGGATTTTCCAGAAAACTCTGACTTGTGCACAATGTCAGTGTGTCAGACTAGTGACTTCCTCTGATGCTCCAGCTCCTTTTTCCAGATGTCCAGCCTCAAGATTACATACTGAATTTATTCTCAGAAGCTTGTAGTAGCTCTGCTTTCTTGACTGCACACAGTAATAGAGTTATTTATTTATTTTTAATACTGAGGTTCAAAGATGTTGATTGATTTGCCCCAAATTTTAGAATTTTTAAGTGGTAGAACTGGGATTTAACCTGGGTAGTCTGACTATAAATCAGGGATCCTGAATTTATTTATTTATGTATTTATTTATTAGCATGTATTCATTTTTGGGAGAGAGATTGAGTGTGAGTGGGAGAGAGGCAGAGAGAGAAGGAGACACAGAATCCAAAGCAGGCTCCAGGCTCTGAGGTGTCTGCACAGAGCCTGACACGGGGCTCGAACTGATGAGTGGTGAGATCGTGACCTGAGCCAGAGTCAGATCCTCAGCTGACTGAACCACCCAGGCACCCCAGGGATCCTGAATTTAAAAGGCCTCAGAGGAAAAGTCAGGTAAGGGAAGAGAATGACCCAAGCTTACAGTAAGTAACATTTCTCAGACAGAAAGAACTGGGACTTTCTAGTGCACAGCTCTGTAAAGCATGTATTCAAATTACACTGAGAGCCAAAGGCTTAAATTATCAATCTAAAACACATGCATTTAGTTTAGGTCAATAAATTCAGTCTTTTCCTAGTGAGAAAAAAAGAGTAGGTGAATGTAAGCTACACTTAAATTACTAAAGAGCCCTGTTGACAGTTTTTGCACTAAAGGAGACTGCTCAGAAATTAAAGCTAAACCTCAGTCTTCCATTGATTAATCATCCTGGATAGATCTGAACCTATGTCCAGTTCTAGATGATTGTTACTATGTAGAATTTCTGGCTTGGTGTGGGCTGATTTTCTGATATTTAAAAAAAAATGCCTCTAGTGGATTTTCACGTAAAGTTTTCCAAATTGAATATTGGTTTGTTTGAAAAAAAAAGTACAGATATTGGAGTCCTGGCACTGTGGCTCATTTATAATAGGGGACATTCTACACTATAAGTCCCTATCACTCTTGACACTATTGCATATTTAGTATATGCTTGTGGCTGAGTATTTTTAAGTCTGGAGAAATATGTTAACTAAATCATAAATATTTTTGGATGAAATATTCTTGTATATGAAAGCTAAAAGACATAAACTTGCTGAATCATCTGTACTCGTGTTTTCTAAATGTTATTTAGAGAACTCACAGGGCTAGGAATGAAAAAATAGGACCAGAGTTTTCCACACTGTCCAATCCATTATCAATTGTCAGTAACATACTAATATGTCTCAATTTATCCTCACTATTAGTCCCAAGTGTACATTATTTATGGCTCATTATGGTATTTTGATCCTTCTTACAATCACTAATGAAAATATATGGCACTTAATCAATTAGTATCATAATTCCTACTCAAAAAATCATCAATGCATCATGAAAATCTATATGATAGAGCTAGCATTTTAATTTTACTTTTGATAAGATAATTAACATCAGCTAGTGATGACTGAAGTTGTAAATACATTTTTATAAAATAAAGTCTATACGGGCACCCTCCTACACTGTTGGTGGGAATGTAAACTGGTGCAGCCGCTCTGGAAAACAGTGTGGAGGTTCCTCAAAAAACTATCCATAGAACTCCCCTATGACCCAGCAATAGCACTGCTAGGGATTTACCCAAGGGATACAGAAGTGCTGACACATAGGGGCACATGTACCCCAATGTTCATAGCAGCACTGTCAATAATAGCCAAATCATGGAAAGAGCCTAAATGTCCATCACCTGATGAGTGGATCAAGAAGATGTGGTATATATACACAATGGAGTACTACATGGCAATGAGAAAGAATGAAATCTGGCCATTTGTAGCAAAGTGGATGGACCTCCAGGGTGTCATGCTAAGCGAAATAAGTCAGGCAGAGAAGGACAGATACCATATGTTTGCACTCATAGGTCTAACAGGAGAACAGGAGAAACCTAATGGAGGACC